>NC_059263.1:1867500-1870000 GCF_017591435.1 Portunus trituberculatus | reverse complement strand
CTATTGTTTTGGTGGAAAGTGCTTAGAATTATGTAGCATTTCGTGTTTTGATCAGTTCAGGTTACGTTACTGTGTGTGTGTGTGTGTGTGTGTGTTAGAGAGAGAGAGAGAAAGAGAGAGCGAGCGAGCGAGCGGAGTGGCGTTGCGCGGGGCCCTGTAGGAAGCATGAGAGCGCCGCCATTGATTGTCACAGATGGGATGCTGCTGAGTGAGGGGAGACGAGGAGCCTGAGGGAGAGCGAGGGGAGAGAGCGAGAGAGAGAGAGGGGGTAGGAGGAAGGGGTACTGAACCGACTACCACCACCACCACCACCACCACCACTCCACCATCCACCAGTCAGTCTAGAGAAGAGAGGCAAGGCGGGAGGACGTGTCGCGCCATATACGTGTGGTGTTATTGTTGCGCAGAAGAGGATGCGCAGTACAGCCTTCCTCCTCCCCCGTCAGACAGCTTACTAGACCATTACTCCAGTGTTGCGTAGCCATGGCGAGGTCCTACGGGGATGACCTGCCTCTGTGACCTGACTTGACCCCTCCCCTTTGACCTCTCATCGTTCACCATGACGAGAACTAGACTGGGATAAAGTAACAGTGAAGAAAGATTAGCATTTTTTTTTTTTTTTATTTAAGTGACTGGTAGTGAAGTGTCAAGGAGACATGTAGTGTGCGTGTGTTTGCGTGTGTGTGTGTGTGTGAATGTGCTTGTGTTGATTTATTTGCGCTGGTCGTCATCCCTCGCCCCCCTTTCAACGTGTAGTGTCACTGTGGTGTGTTGTACCAGCTGTTGTGTTGAGCTTCGTGTTGTGTTGTGTTGTGTGGTGTGGTGTCAGTTACTTGCACCTCCCCCCCCACCTCTATCTATCCCTACACGCCTCCACGCCACCTCACGCTCGTTTGCAAGCCTCGGCACCCATACGCCCACGCCCACTGCAATAAAGGCACCCACGCCCGCACCAAGGCACTCACACAACGCCCACGGCAATAAAGATACCCGCGCCCGCACCAAGGCATCCACGCCCACAGCAAGCGACCCACGTCCGCACCTAGGCAACCACACAACGCTCACGGCAATAAAGGCACCCACACAACGGCAATAAAGGCACTCACGCCCGCACCAAAGCACCCACGCCCACAGCAAGGCACCCACGCCCACAGCAAGGCACCCACGCCCACTAGTTTAAGGCACCCACGTTCACTTCAAGCTTAGCCACCCACGCCCACAGCAAGGCATCCACGCCCACAGCAAGTCACCCACGCCCACAACAAGGCACCCACGCCCACAGCAAGCTACCCAAGCTCTTTGTACAGCTCGCACGCCCACGCCATGTTCAATGTGGGCGGGGGTGGGCGGGTCGCCATCACGCCCACAGGCCCTGCGCCACCCACACCTACCACGCCTCACCCATGCACTCCTCTCAGGTAAAGCCCATCACAGGTGCACGGGGACTAATTAATCCTTTCAGTACTGGGTCACATTTTTGAGTTTTGAGTACGATTAGACGATTTTATTGACATTAGGAAGGGTCTGTGGAGGTCGCAAGATTAATGGCCACTGTCTTCACTATTTTAATCCCCACATGAGTTTCTGCAGCTGTATGAAATTACCAAGTAGTAAGAATTAATATTAAAATGCGTCACGGTACTGAAGGGGTTAATCTCAGGTGAGGGGAGTGTACCTGTCTGGGATTAGATTAGCTTTGCACTGACGGTGTTGCATTAATTATTACTATTTTATTTATGTAAGAGGGAAAAGCTATTATTATTATTATTGTTTTTATTTATGTAAGAGAGGAAAACTGAACAAGGGGAACATAACACGAAAAATAAAGACCCACTTAGTTGCCAGCCCCCTTTCAATTAGAGGGGAAATCTAGGCAAGGACATTAACAGCGATTAAACACAGCCCCACTTAGATGTCAGTCCCCAAGGAGGTGTGACGGAGAGATAGATAGATAGAGAGGGTGGGGGGAGGCATGGAGGAGTGAACAAGACCAGACAAGTAAGGTTGGTTAGGGTATTGATAGACAGGTGGAGAGGTAAGTAAAGTTTGGTTAAGTAGTGGTAGTTTGGGAAGGTTATGGTAGGGTAGGGTAGGGTAGGTTAGGTTAGTTTGGGGTAGGTTATTGATAGCCACGTGGAGTAATAGGTAGGTAGATTGACATGAGATAGGTAACAGCAATAAGTTTGTGGATTAACGTGTGTTTTATTTGATTTAACACACACACACACACACACACACACACACACACACACACACACACACACACACACAGACAAACACGCATCTTGTAAACAGAGACATTTAAAAAGACAAACATTGAATAAATAAATAAATAAATAAAAACATGGACATTATTTGCACACACACAAAAAGAGAGAGAAAGAGAACCAGACAGACACGAGGACAAAGATGAAAGGAGGAGATGTGAAAGGAGGAATGAAGGTGTAAAAAGGAAGATAATGGAGAGACAGATAAAAGAAGGAATTTAGCTATAAAAAGA
>NC_059263.1:1862500-1865000 GCF_017591435.1 Portunus trituberculatus | reverse complement strand
CTTCCTCCTAATGTGCACCCCACCTCACATCACATCACCACAAACGCCTCATTCATGTCAGCCTCCCCCTCCCCCTTTATCACACATCACAAACATCACACCTATGTAACCTAACATCACATATATTGATATTGCACACATTGCACACTCACATAACATCACATACCCTGTCCAGTCTCTCATATGCTCAAACATTTGTGTGCTCATCTCCACTATTTCAAAAGGCTTTATCCAAGTTTACACGAGTTTTGAAGGGGTTTTTGTCTTTCATGAGGCAGATTGACAAGATTTCTGCATTATTAATTGGAGAAGCACTCTTGAAAACCCGCTAATCATCTCAGTGGCCTTGGAAAATAGTCGTGGTGAGAGAGAAGAGCGATTTTTAAGGTGTTTTTATGGTTCTAGAGAGATTGACAAGATTTCTGCATTACATATTAATTGGAGAAACACTCTTGAAAACCCCGCTAATCATCTCAGTGGCCTTGGAAAATAATCGTGGTGAGAGAGAAGAGCGATTTTTAAGGTGTTTTTATGGTTCTAGAGAGAGTGACAAGATTTCTGCATTATTAACTGGAGAAACACTCTTGAAAACCCTACTAATCATCTCAGTGGCCTTGGAAAATAATCGTGGTGAGAGAGAGGAGCGATTTTTAAGGTGTTTTTATGGTTCTAGAGGCAGATTGACAAGATTTCTGCATTATTAACTGGAGAAACACTCTTGAAAACCCCGCTAATCATCTCTGTGGCCTTGAAAATAACAATGCACGGTACCTTTGGCGACATCTGTTGTGCTTACTTAACTCAGAGGAAGATAGTCGATTCTCTTGTCGAAGGTAAAAAAAAATGCAGTACCTTTATTAACGTGTTGTATTATTCCATTATTCCTGACTATGAAGTTGTCGATCTAACTTTTATATTTGTCGTAAAAGAAAAGAAAAGAAAACAAACTTCTTACTCTAAAGTCTCAGGTCGTAAAATTGTGGTGATTTTTGTTGTTTTGCTGTCTTTTATGTTTTATTCTCAGCCTGTTTGTCTTATTAGTGCAAAAGTCTCTCTTATGAGGAGTTTGTGTACCTTGATTCAGTTCTGCCCAGAGAGGAAGCGAGGAAGGGAAAATGTACTGACGTTATGTTGGAGGAGGTACTGTGTGTCTGTCTGTGTGTGTGTGTGTGTTAGGGTGTGGCGACTGAGGGGAAAGGAGACGTGTTTTTTCTTGGGTCTTCCTCGACTTCCTCCTCCTCTTCCTCCTTCTCCTTCTCCTTCTCCTCCTTCTCCTTCTCCTTCTTCTCCTCCTTCACGTCTTCCTTCTCCTTCATCTTGTCTCTTGGTGTTTCATGTGCTTCTTCTTCTCTTCCTCTTTTTGTCATCGTCATTATCTTCTTCTTCTTCTTCTTCTTCTTCTTCTTCTTCTTCTTCTTCTTCTTCATCTTCTTCTTCTTCTTTTGTGTTTCCTTTCTTTATTCCGTCATTGTTCGTTTTCTTTGACATTTTTTTCTTAATTATTTACTATTACTACTACTACTACTACTACTACTACTACTACTACTACTACTACTACTACTACTACTACTACTACTACTACCACCACCATTATCATTACTATTATTATTGTTGTTGCTGCTGTTGTTATTGTTATTGTTATTGTTGTTGTTATTGTTGTTGTTGTTGTCGTTGTTGTTGCCGTCCTTGCCGTGGCCTCGTGCTGGTTCCGAAGACAAGGGAGTGACGGTGCGCCAATAAGGTGACCTAGTAATCAGCCAGGTAGCATCGAGTTACCTGTACAGATTCACTCTCTTGCATCTATCACCACCACCACCACCACCACCGCCATCACCATCACTATCACCATCACCATCACCATCACCATCGCCATCGTCATTGCCACCACCACCACCACCACCACCTCCTCCTCCTCCTCCTCCTCCTCCTCCATTATTTTCTTTTCTTTTTTTATCTGCATCGTCTTTTTTATTCTATTTATTTTATTTATATATTTATTTGTTATTATTTTTTTTTCTCCTTTCTTCTACAGCTACCACCACCATCGCCGCCATCACTATCATCATCATGTTCGTGTTCTGCTCTTCATCATCGTCTTTCTCTTTCGTTTCTCCTTTCCTTCATCTTTTCTTCATCTTAAATCAATCATTATTCCTCTACTTTTTTTTTTCTTTTCCATTATCATCATCACCATCATCATCATCATCACCATCTTACTAACCTTACTTGTAATTTATTTATTTTTTTATTTTTATTATTCTAACCTAACCTTCTCTCCCTCCTCCTCCTCCTCCTCCTCCTCCTCCTCCACTTCCTTATCTTCTTCATCAAAGTATATTATTTTTATCTTCATCTTAACTGGGGCCTTCCTCTTCTATTATCTGTGTATCTTCTTTCTCTCCCCTTCTCCCTTTCTTATTCCTTTTCTTCTATCACCACCCTTATCATTATTTTTTCCCTTCACTTTTCCTTCCCTTGTTCCCCTCATCTTCTCCCTTTC
>NC_059263.1:1755000-1857500 GCF_017591435.1 Portunus trituberculatus | reverse complement strand
AGGATTAGACCATTTAATTGATATTAGCAAGGGTGTATGGATGTCACAAGATTAATGTCTATAATCGTTACTATTTTTAACCCCTTTAGTACTGGAACCTTGAGATTTCTGTACGATTAGACCATTTTATTGATATTAGGAAGGGTCTATGGGTGTCAGAAGATTAATGGCCACAGTCTTCACTATTTTTAATCCTCCACATAACAAGAAGGAATTTGAAAACGTGCCCCAGTACTGAAGGGGTTAATGAGACAGAGAGAGAGAGAGAGAGAGATCAAATTACATCATTATTTTTTATTCGTTTTTATTTATTTATTTATTTATTTGAAAGCAGGAGGGGCATCAAATTACGTTATATCATTAGTTTTGTTTTATTTACTCATTTATTTTTTCATTTTATTTGATCATATTTGCATTCGTTTATTTGTTTATTGACTTACTTTCAAGGTTAGGAACTATTTACCCTGGCAAACCACAACCTTCACCGCTATCATTGCCCGCCCACTTGAGTCTCTAAAAGAAGATAAGGAAGCTGCAAGAAATCACTAGGCATACACGTGGCATTCACCTCACAATACCCTTTCTACCCATCATTCCCATCCTTAACTCCACCCATCATTCCCATCCTGAACTCTTTCTACCCATCATTCCCATCCTTAACCCTTTCAGTACTAAGACGCATTTTTACCTTGAGTTTTGGGTGTGATTAGACCATTTTATTGACATTAGGAAGAGTCTATGGAGGTCAGAAGATTAATGGCCACAGTCTTCACTATTTTAATACCCCCACATGAGTTTCTGAAGTATAAAATCACCAAATAGTAAGCAGAATGAATATGGAAACGCGTGATTGGTGATTCTGTGCAGCTTCAGAAATTTATGATTAAAATAGTGACGACTGGCCATTAATCATCTGATCTCCATAGACCCTTCGTAATGTCAATGGTCTAATCGTACACAAATCTCAAGGTAAAAATGCATCCCAGTACTGAAAGGGTGAATCATACTAAAAACCACATGATTCTTTCTCTGTCGTATTTAATCGTCATAATATTCACACTATTCAGGCTTAAACACGTGAGTTCTTGTCCCATATGCAGATTAAAACTTGTTAAATTTGTTTGTATATCTTTTATGTTTAAACCTGTTACTTCTTGTGTTGCTCTAATTAATACTGTATCATTAATTTGTCTCAGTTTGGTTTGAACTCTGGGGATGTTCAAACCCTTACATTAATCTTAAACGCGTTGATTTTATTTATTTTTTGTTCTACCCTGATTATTAGTGCTTGAATTTGTGTCTCCCTATACTTAACCTAACGTAACCTAAATCTAACATAGCTCAACTCAAACCTAACTTAACCAAACCTAAATAAAAATTTTTGGCTAACTTAACACAACCTAAACCGAAATTTTATATAACATAATCTAACTTTTAATCTTACCTTACCTAACCCAAACCGAACCAAACCAAACCCAGCCCAACATAACCTAACCTAACCCAACCTAACCCAAACCAAACCAAACCAAACCCAGCCCAACTTAACCCAGCCTAACCTAACCTAACCCAACCATATCTCCTTGTATTTTAACATATTTTTTCTTGTCTTACTCTGTTTTTTATATTCTTAATGATTTTGCCTATCCCTTAAATTTGAACCCTTTACATCCTATCCAGCTTATTAACGCCCTTGTTTGCATATCCCTGTTAGTAGTCAATATTTCTACGTTATTAACCCATTCAATACTGGGACACATTTCTACCTTGAGATTTGTGTACGATTAGACGATTTGATTTACATTAGGTAGGGTCTATGGAGGTGAGAAGATTAGTGGCTAGAATTATCACTATTTAAATCCCCATGTAAGTTTGTAGAGGTGTACAAAAATCGCCAAATCATAAGTAGAATGATTATGAAAACGCGTCATGGTGCTGAAGGGGTTAACAGGAGAAACGCTCAAGAATCCGGTTAACTATCTCTGTGGCCTTGGAAAACAGTCGTGCTGAGAGACCATGGCGTTTATTTATCTTGTATTATTTTGTTTACATTTCACAGGTCTCCATATAACAGAATAGCGTCATGCAAGTCACACACTAATATGTAAACAAACACACATATACACACCTGACGCGCTCCACAGAACACCATAGCACCGTTTTCTTTGTCACCATTCACCTGCGTTTTCTGTTGTAAAGGAAAATGTGGTGTCAGGTGGACTTTTGTATTTTTGTAATGGTGTTTATGCGGATGTATATAAGTGATGAATCTTGGTGGTGGTGGTGGTGGTGGTGGTGGTGGTGGGGTGGTGGTGGTGATGAACGGGATATCTGCTTATAATTGGTTGGTGTTGTTGTTGTTGTTGTTGGTGGTGGTGGTGGTGGTGGTGATGCCAGCTGCCAGGTAGTCTAGAAATACCTCCTCCTCCTCCTCCTCCTCCTCCTAATGTTTGTATCTAACTCGTTTGATCTCCTCCTCCTCCTCCTCCTCCTCCTCCTCCTCCTCCTCCTCCTCCTCCTCCTCCTCCTCCTCCTCCTCCTTTGCACCTTGGCTTCACGCCCGCCATTATCTCATTTGATTTCCCCGTATTGTATTTATATCTTTGTTGTTGTTGTTGTTGTTGTTGTTGTTGTCATCGTCGTCGTCATTGTTGTTCCTGTTGTTGCTCGTTGATGTCTTAATTGTCACTACTACTACTACTACTACTACTAATACTACTACTGAGTCTCCACATCTGTACAATTCCTTCGTGTATCTGAAAAGCGACACATGAGGACGAAATGAGAAGGCTGGAAACTTTTTTTTATATATTTATTTTTTATGTGTTTTGTGTTTTCACTGAGGAAAAGACCATGTTATTATTGTTATTGTTCTGCTGTTTCTTCTTCTTCTTCTTCTTCTTCTTCTTCTTCTTCTTCTTCTTTTCCGTGTTTTCCAGCCTTTCCCCGGCGAACAAAGGCTCTCTATTGACAACACACTTATCTCTCCTTCGTCCCTTATTGAACCTCTCTCATCTCCTCTTCCTTCATTCTCCTTTCGCCTCTCCTCATTGCCACCTCCCCTCCACCCCTTTCTGACCTACCCTCCCTTTACCTCTCCTTACCTCTTCCTTCCCCTGTACTCTTTACCTCCTGTCTCTCCATCGACCCCTCCTTTCCTCCCCTCTCCCCGTCCTTCCCTCTTTTCTCTTTCCCCTCTCCCTTCTACCCCTCCTTACTTCATCTCCCCTCCCATTTGGTCACTCCATTATTGTCTTGGCACTTCTCCACCCCCTCCTTCTCCCCTCCCGTACCACTGCACCTCTTTCTCTCTTTTTATTTCTTCCTTCTTCCTTCATTTATTCATCAGTATCACTTCTATCACGAATACACAACACAATTATTCCTTATCCCTTTTTCATTTCCTTTATTCATTTTCCTTCATACACTGCTTCTGCCTCCCACGCATCTTTTCCCCCACCTTCTTCCTCCCCCTGCGTCCTCTGCCCTGCCATCTTCCCCTGCAGTAATGACGTGGGCAGGGCTTATGTATTAGCTGGCACCCTGCACATGTGATTAGGGGGAGGGAGATAAACAGGTGACTTTTCGGGAGGAGGAGGAGAGGAGGAGGAGGAGGAGGTAGACAGACAGCCGAGGGTATATAGAAGACAGGAACACGCAGGGACGTCACACTACGATCATAGGTTTTAAGGGTACTACTGTTACTACCACCACCACCACCAGCTCCTCCTCCGTCAGCGCCTCCGTCACCACCACCACCACCATCATCACCACTACTCCTGCTGCTACTGTTACTTGTGCTTGTGGTGTTAGTGGTCTTTTTAAGAGTGTTATGTGCCGCACCTGTGGAAAGCGTCATAACTCGTTGATTCAGGAGTAAGTTGTTGTGTGTGTGTGTGTGTGTGTGTGTGTGTGTGTGTGTAGGGCTGTTGTATCTGCGGGGATGTTGTCGTGTCTCATATTCTCTCTCTCTCTCTCTCTCTCTCTCTCTCTCTCTCTCTCTCTCTCTCTCTCTCTCTCTCGAGTATTTTGTAAAGTGACCTTCCTTTGATTAAAGCCATCCTCCTCCTCCTCCTCCTCCTCCTCCTCCTCCTCCTCCTCCTCCTCCTCCTCCTCCTCCTCCTCCTCCTCCTCCCAACGCACCTCGTATCATCTCCTTTAATCGCTCGTTTGCTAACATTATTATTATTATTATTATTATTATTATTATTGTTGTTGTTGTTGTTGTTGTTGTTGTTGTTTTGATACTGTCGATGATGTTCTTACTTTTAGGAGGAAAATATGCTAGATTTTCCTCCTCCTCCTCCTCCTCACACACACACACACACACACACACACACACACACACACACACACACACACACACACACACACACACACACACACACACAGCATCATTATAATAAGGTTATGTTAAGTTGTGACTTGAATCCCTTGACGTCAATGCTCTCTCTCTCTCTCTCTCTCTCTCTCTCTCTCTCTCTCTCTCTCTCTCTCTCTCTCTCTCTCTCTCTCTCTCTCTCTCTCTCTCTCTCTCTCTCTCTCTCTCTCTCTCTCTCTCTCTCTCTCTCTCAATGATAAATCGTGCTTTTATATGTACTTTTCCTGCTAATAAAGTAGAATAACTGCTAAACTATCACTGCGACCTTAGAAACACTCTTAAACACACTCTTAATAACACCCTTTTAAAACACACTTGACGAAAACACACTTGAAAACCCTCATTAAACCACCCTCTCTCCTCTCCCCTCTCCCCTCTCCCCTCTCCCGAACCCACCCTAACCTCAATGACTGTCTGTGCGAAGGAGATGGAACAATGGATATACAGAGAGAGAGAGAGAGAGAGAGAGAGAGAGAGAGAGAGAGAGAGAGAGAGAGAGAGAGGGTATGGGGGCGTGCCGTAATAAGAAATGCATTGCTCTTTCACCACGATTATTTTCCAAGGCCACATAGACGATTAGCGGTGTTTTCAAGTGTGTTTCTGTACTTAATAATGTAGAAATCTTGTCAATCTGCCTCTAGGACTGTAAGAATACCTGAACAAATCGTGTAAACCTAACCCCTTCAGTACTGGGAGACATTTTTACCTTGAGATTTGTGAAGGATTAGACCATTTTATTGACACGAGGAAGGGTCTGTGGAGGTGAGACGATGAATGGCCACAGTCTTCACTATATTGATACCTACAGTACTGGAAGACATTTTTACCTTGAGATTTGTGTAGGATTAGACCATTTTATTGACACGAGGAAGGGTCTATGGAGGTGAGAAGATGAATGGCCACAGTCTTCACTATTTTAATACCAACATAAGTTTCTAAAGCTGAATAAAATCACCAAATAGTAAGCAGAGTGAATATGGAAACGCGTCATGGTACTGAAGGGGTTAGATGAAGCCTTTTGAATTAGTGAGGTGAAGCTGGGAAATGTTTGAGAATACGAACCTCATTGTCACTGTCACGCTGGCTTCAACACCGCCCATGTCCTCACCAGCCAGTGTTGCTAGTGAAGTTTGGTGCTTGAAAGTTGGTAAGATGTTTGGTTTATCTCCTCGTCTTGCTCCGAGTGTTGAAATCTTTGCTCTGTTTTTCTTGTGTAGAATTGTTTCTTTTCTGTTTTTGTTCGTTTTTTTGTCTGTTTTCTTTTTTTTATTTTCTTTATAGTAGTTTTTCTATTTTTGTTTCGTTCTTCCTTTTGTTTCTTCTCTTTTTCCATTTGCAAAGTTTTTTTTTTTTTTTCTTCATTTGCAGTTCTTATTTTTTCAGTTTGTCTTTATTTTCTTTACTTTTTTTGTTTATACACTTGTTTTTCTATTTTTGTTTCGTTCTTTCTTTTGTTTCTTCTTTTTTTTTCATTTGCAAAGTTGTGTGTGTATGTTTTTTTTATTTTTGTTTTGTTTGTTTCTTCATTTGCAGTTCTTATATTTTTTCTCATTTTGTCTATTTTCTTTTTCATTTTGTTTATACATTTGTTTTTGTTTTTTTCAATTTTTGTTTCGTTCTTTCTTTTCATTTTCTCTCTTTTATCATTTGCAGATTTGTGTTCTTTTAGTTTTTGTCTTCATTTGCTATTTTTATATATATTTTTCTTTTTGTACTTTCTTTCTTTTCTCTTTCCATTTGTAGAGTTTCCTTCTATTTTATTTTCCTTTGGTCTTTCTCTCTTTTCACTTGCAGTTCTTTATATATGTTTTCTTTTTTCTTTTTTTCTATTCCTACAGTTATCTTTCTATCTTTGTTTCGTTCTTTCTTTCGTTTTCTCTTATTCTATTTGTCGAGTTGTCTTTTTTTTATTTTATTTTCCTTCTTCACTTGTGGTTCTTTATATTTTTATTTCTCTTTCTTTTGTTTTTTTCTTTCGTTTTTCTTGTTTTTGTTTTCTTTTCCTTTTATAGAGTTGTCTTTCTATCTTTTCTTCTATCTCTAGTTTTATCTTCTTTTTTTCTATCTACCTTGTTTTCTTTCCATTTGCTTCTCATTCTATTTTTATGGTAACGTAGAATTCTGTATGAACTCGATTGATGCTAAATTCCCTTCACACCAACACTAATAACAACAAAAACAGTGCCTTCCACACACACACACACACACACACACACACACACACACACACACACACACACACACACACACGGAGTTAGCAAAGAATGGAGTCCTCTGTTGACATTTCTTCAGTTTGCTCCAAGACACGATCTCTCGGGCGACCTGCGTGGCTGGCTTATCATAACAACAATTGACGTCACCATTACGGAAGCCAGGAAAGCAGTACGTCATAACACCATTATTCTAAAACACATGTGCGCCTCACCTCCACTACTCTAAACCTTCCAATTGAAGTGACACGTGTTTCTAAGTGTGTTTCTATGGTTTGAAAAGCCTCTAGTTGAAATGACACGTGTTTTTAGAGGTGTTTCTACAGTTTAAGCACCTGTATGATTTTGAAAAGGCTCTAATTGAAGTGACACATGTTTTTTAGAGGTGTTTCTACGGTTTTAGCACCTGTACTACTTTCAAAGCCTCTAGTTGAAGTGACGCCTGTTTTTAAAGGTGTTTCTATGGTTTTAGCATCTCTACCCGTCTGGAAAACCTCTAGTTAAAGTGACACGTGTTTTTAGAGGTGTTTCTACCGTTGTAGCACCTGCTTTTCAATCAAAGGCCTCTAGTTGAAGTGACGCGTGTTGTAAGGTTGCTTCTACGATTTTAGCCACAGATTAACGAGATTTATGTCGTATTAACTGGTGAAACGCTCTTCAGAACCTGGCTAGTCATCTCCGTGGCCTTGGAAAGAGGACAGGAAGGCAGGAAGGGCATCTTAGCACCATTATTCTGAAACACATGCCCTGCGCTTCTACTGTTCAAAAGCCTCTGGTTGAAGTGGCACATATTTTAAAGGCTGTTTCTACGGTTTTAGCACCTCTACTCCATCCAAAACTTTCTGATTAAAGTGACACGTGATTTTAAGAGTGCATTTTATAGTTTGAGCCACAGACTAATGAGATTTACGTGATACTAAGTCGTGGAATGCTCTTGAGAACTT
Source organism: Portunus trituberculatus (assembly GCF_017591435.1). Classification (NCBI taxonomy): domain Eukaryota; kingdom Metazoa; phylum Arthropoda; class Malacostraca; order Decapoda; family Portunidae; genus Portunus; species Portunus trituberculatus. The sequence continues at coordinate 1,849,968 of NC_059263.1, read as the reverse complement.
AAAAAAAAAATCATCTCTGTGATCTTGGAAAATTGTCGCGGTGAGAGAGCAAAGCGGATTCAGAACAAGAGTTACTATACACCAGCCAATACAACTACCTCAAATACGACTGCTACCTCAATACCAGGGGACGTGTTGACTGACTGGTGTTACTCTTGATATTACTGGTGTTGCTGGTGTTAGTGGGCTTATAGTGTTACTGGTGAAATGTGCTACACGTGCGGCAGGAGACACAACTCAGTGATTGATTAGTAAGTTTTGTTTGGTGTTTGTGTGAGTGATGGTGTGTGTGTGTGTGTGTGGGTGGGTTAGCTCTCTCTCTCTCTCTCTCTCTCTCTCTCTCTCTCTCTCTCTCTCTCTCTCTCTCTCTCTCTCTGCGTCGTCAAGGTTCAGAAGGTCCTTGGTAAAAATCATTCTCCTTTGATTGAACCCATCTTCCTCCTCCTCCTCCTCCTCCTCCTCCTCCTCCTCCTCCTCCTCCTCCTCCTCCTCCTCCTCCTCCTCCTCCTCCTCCTCCTCTACCACCATCTCCTTTTCTGCCGGTTTTCTTATCTGAATCTTTTTAGCATGTCTTACCTACCTCCTCCTCCTCCTCCTCCTCCTCCTCCTTCGTGAAGCCAAGGAAGGAAGACGGACAGGACAATTATTCTGAAGCCGGTGTTGCAAGCGTCACAGAGAGAGAGAGAGAGAGAGAGAGAGAGAGAGAGAGGAGATTGGGACATGTAGGCAAAGTATCTTACCTAACTCTCTCTCTCTCTCTCTCTGTTAGTGACGACCTCTCGCTGGCACACACACAAACTCCACAGCTGGTTGCGTATCATGTATAGCTATGTATGTTTACACACACACACACACACACACACACACACACACACACACACACACACACAGAGAGAGAGAGAGAGAGAGAGAGAGAGAGAGAGAGAGAGAGAGAGAGAGAGAGAGAGAGAGAGTAACCTTGAATAATAACAATGAATAACAAGAGGATTAAAATTATTGGTCACAAGGTAAAAAATGATATATAATAGATAGGTATATACAAATGATTTAATAATGAATAGTAAATGAAGGGTGTATAAATAAAAGAAAAGGGAAAAACCGGATAGAAAGAAAGGAAGAGAGGAAAAATGCATACATGATGAAAGAAATACGTGAAGAAAACTTGAATAAGATAAAAATGATATAGAAAGAAATGAAGAGAATAAGAAAGAGATGAAAAAGAAAGAAAAGCAGAGAGAGAGAGAGAGAGGAAGAGACTGTATGTGTGTGTGTGTGTGTACATATCTCTTTCATGCTACACTATACATTGCTCGCAGGGTGGGTAGAAGAGAGAGTGGGGTTGAGTGTGGTCTGAGTGGAGGGTGGTGGAGGGGGGTGGGGTGTGTGGTGAGTGGAGTGGAGTGGAGGGAGGGAGGGATGGCAACGGTTCCTTTATGTGGAGCTGACCGTTGGGTGGATGCTGGTGGCTTGGTGGTGGTGGTGGTGGTGGATAGGATCTGGATGTGGATGCAGTTGTTTTGATTGATTTTGTATTTTCTATTCTATTTATCTATTTTTATTTATTTTTTCTTTATTTTCTTATCTTATTTTCGTTATGGCTGAAGGTGTGTGGTAACGAGGGGTGTGTGGAGGTGTACATATTCAGTTGAGGGTAAAAGTAACAGGTTGGTTTGATAATTATGTTTGGCTAACTCCTATTTTCTTTTCTTTCTTTCTTTTCCTTGGCCAGCTGTCCCTCTTACATAAAAAAAAGGTTGATTTATCTTATGTTACTTTATATAACCTAAACCAGACCAGCCTCACTTAACCTAACCTAAGGGGCCACAACACGAGGGTCATATGGCGGTGGAGCAGTGAGGGGATATGAATTGTGGTAACCTGACCTCTTGGGTAACACTTGTCTCTCTCTCCCTCCCTGCAGTGGCTCACCCGGACAGCTGCAAGATGCGTCCAGCCTCGACTCCAATGCCAGCGGTCAAATATCCTGTAAGTATGACCTGACCTGATCTGAGCTGACCTTACATTGTATTTTATTGCCTTATCTTGCACTGCTTCGTCCTCTTACCTTGCCTTATTCGACTTGCTTAAGTTGATAGTATCTTACCTTAATTTGTCTAATGTTACCCCGTCTGAGCTAAACTAACCCAGCCTTATCTTACCTAACTTATTCCAATCTTATCTGAAGAATGTCTTACCTTACCCAACCTAAGGAAGTTAACAAACCCAACCCATCCAGCCTAACCCAACCCTGCCCAACACAACTCAAGCTTAACCCAACCCAACCTAACCTAACCTAACCTGACTTAACCCCTGACGTAACCTATCTAGCCTAACCCAACCCTGCCCAACACAACTCAACCCAAACTTAACCCGAACCTAACCTAACCTCAATTTTAACCTTACTTTGACCTAACCCAAGCCAATCCTGCCCAACTCAACTCAATCTAACCTAACCTAACTTAAATTAACCTAAACTAACCATAGCCTAACCTAACCTCATCTCAGCCTCGTACCTAAGCCTCGTAATTTGACCCCCAGCTTCCCCTCACTCTCCTCTTGACCCGTGACCCCAGTGCGTGACCCCATGACCTGATCTGACCTGCCTCCTCCTCTTTCCCTCCTTCCGCTTCCTGTGATCAGTTTCCTTCCGTCCTTCTCCTTCAGTGACTGACCTAATGCTCTCATCTCCTCCAAGTCTTCTTACTTTTCTCCTCCTGTTGCTGATGTTTTTCTTTGTATTTTCTTTTCCTCCTCCTGTTATTGTTGTTGTTGTTGTTGTTTTCCTGTCGCATCCTCTTCTTTTCTTTTTTTTCTCTCCCTCCTCCTCCTCCTCCTCCTCCTCCTCCTCCTCCTCCTCCTTCTCCTCAACTTAACATCCTCTAAGCCTCATTTCTTTTCATCTTTCTTCCTTTGAGAGAGAGAGAGAGAGAGAGAGAGAGAGAGAGAGAGAGAGAGAGAGAACGCACAAGCTATCACTTTCACTATACCCTCCCGACTCACAATCCCTCCCCTCCCCTGAACAGTGTCCTGGGGAGGCCGCTCACCAGGCAAGGCGTCCCCCTTCCGCGGACGCACCATGAAGGAGTACGAGGAGCAGCTAGCCACCCTGAAGAAGGACAACTTCGCCCTCAAGCTCCGCATCTACTTCCTGGAGGAGCGCATGGGACAGAAGTGCGACCGAGACGACAAGGATGACCTCTACAGGACAAACATTGAACTCAAGGTGCGTCACTGCGGAGAGAGAGAGAGAGAGAGAGGAGGGAGGCACTGTTCTTTGACTTTTATTACTTGATTTTATTGATTTAGTTATTATTATTGTTGTTGTTGTTGTTGTTGTTGTTGTTGTTGAGAGGTAGAGAAGCTTAACCCAAATTAACCTCTTAACCCCATTAAAGATAAGATGAGATGTCTGTTGTGACCTTCAGCTGGAATTGACTGACCTGACCTGATCTCTACGCATTCCTCCTGACAAATTTCCCCTCACTCATTCCCCCATACGCATTCCCCATCACTCATTCCCCTCACTTACTCCTCATTAAGCTTTCTCCTTACACATTTCCCCTCATTCATTCCACACTACGCATTCCCCCTCACTCATCCCCCTTTCGCATTCCCCTTACACATTCCTCCTCACTCATTCCTCCTAACGTATTTTCCCTATGCATTTCCCCATACTTATCCCCTTTATGCATTTCCCCTACGCATCTTCCCTTATCCTCCCTCACTCATTCCCCTTATGCATTCCCCATACACCTTACTCATTTTCCCTTTCGCATTTCCTCCTTATTTATTCTCCCTGCTCATTCACCTTACGCATTTCCTCTTACTCATCCTCTTCTTACGCATCTTCCTCACTCATTCTCTTTACGCATTCCTTCTCTACGCATTCCCCCTCCACGCATTCTCTATCGCATCTCCTTTATTAACAAACCCACAACACCCTCATCTCCACTTCTGACGCAGGTGGAGACGGAGGCGCTGAAGCAGGAGCTGTACGACAAACAGGAGCTGGTGCGGCAGGCGTCTACAGCCCTGGCCAGCTTAGAGCACCACTACCAGGACCAGCTCGCACAGGCTCGCCACCAACACGCCCTGGAGACTGAACACCTCAACCAACAGATCCAGGCACTGCAGAAGGTGGGTGGTGGTTTAGGGCGTGGCAAGATGGGCTGGGGTGGGCCTGGCGGGGCTATGTTTATTTTGAAATGTTTTGTTCTGTGACCTGTATTCAGAAACGATTTGGTCTCTCACGACGACTATTTTAAAGGGTTAAGTTGAAGATACTCATGTTTATAAGAGTATTTGTATGGTTCTGGTGATGGATTAGCAAGATTTCTAGTTGATCGTAAGCAGAAGTTGTCTTGAAAACCACAGGCGAGTCGTCTACAGGGACTCTTGAAAAACTGTCGTGAGAGCAAGGCGTCTTTGAATTTGGCCGTCTCTTTCACTCTATCACCATTACACCATTACTGTTGTTTGTTCTGAAATGCTTTGCTCTGTCACTCTCTTTCACCATTGCTGTCTTTTCAAGGTTGTTTATATGATTTGTCCGGTTCTCTCTAGCGTTTTTGTTGTTGATAATGTAGATATTGTGTTTATCTGGCGCTAGAAGGATAAGATTTGCCTTAAAAACTTGTCACTTCAACTAGAGCCTTTTTGAATGCAGTAGTGTGGCGCAGTTTCACAATTTCCTCTCTCTCTCTCTCTCTCTCTCTCTCTCTCTCTCATCAAGTACTCGTAGATACATCAATACAGCTTCCTCTTCAGCTAAACGAAAGACAAATGTGATTGGGAAAGATTGCTGGGTGTGGTAGGGGGAAGACACGGCGAGACACACACACACAGGCAGGCAGGCAGACAGACAGACAGACAGGTGCTCACTCTGGCGGGCTGGCTGAGGCGAGGCTTGAGGAAACAGACCAGACGGAGGTAGACGCCAAAAACACACACACACACACACACACACACACACACACACAGTACAAAACAGCCAGACAAGAAGACTTCCGACTTGGTAAAAACAAATATGAGGGTAGCACAAAATATTAGACTTCAAAGGTGGAATTTTTTTGTGGGTACTCTCTCTCTCTCTCTCTCTCTCTCTCTCTCTCTCTCTCTCTCTCTCTCTCTCTCTCTCTCTCTCTCTCTCTCTCTCTCTTCTTGCCACTAGTGAAGGGCGTGTGAATGGAGGGGCGTTATCTCACTGCAAATACATCACTCACTGGAGGATTACTGTAGCTCACGCCCTCTCTCGCTGCTAGTTGTGCAGTCTTCCACTACTACTACTACTTATAATGTACTAGCTAGCGTCCCCTGTGGCTTTGCTGTAGGAATAGGCAGGGAGTAGGGAGAGATGAGGGTTACATAATGAGCAATATCATCCTTTTCAAACCTAATGTAATAACCTTTAGTGCCTCAGTTGTGCTGATTACCATCCGTTGCAACTTGAATATAGGAGGAGGGAGAGGAGAGAGCCTGTTATTAATGCAGCTTTTGAATATAGGAATAAGGAGGAGGAAGAGGAGGAGAGGACCTGTTATTAATGCAGTCTTTGAATATAGGAGTAGGGAGGAGGAAGAGGAGAGAGTTGTTGTTACTAATGCAGCCTTTGAATATTGGAGTAAGGAGGAGGAAGAGGAACAGAAATTATATTAATGCAGTTTTTTAATTATTAGAGTAAGGAGAGGAAGAGGAACAAAAGAGCTGTTATTAATATGGTCTTTGAATATAAGAGTAAGGAGGAGGAAAAGGAGGAGAGGAGTTGTTACTAATGCAGCCTTTGAATATTGGAGTAAGGAGGAGGAAGAGGAGAGAATCTGTTACTAATACAGTGTTTGTGGTCCTGCAGGAGGTGGATGGGTACTGTGAGCAGCTGCAGCAGGGGGCACAGGGCCGTCTAGGGGAGCTGACCCAACTGTGCGGCCTAGCATTCAGCACAGAGGAGGGGGAAGCTGCCCTCAACCCCCCCAGTGACCCCCTGGATCTCACCACCTATCCCAACCCCCTTACAGCTCACTCCCCAGTACAAGGTGAGTCACTGGCCCTTCTGTTTTAAGTATGGCATTAGGTTAAGTTAGGTTAGGTAGACTTCCATACTTTAAAAAGGTTGCTTAATTATCTCAACTCTCTGGATTCTGTTCTGTTTTAAATGTGGTGTTTGTGTATTTATTTATTTCTACATGATTGCTGAGCCAAGGCTTCATAATTTTAAAAAAGGATGTCTTAATTATTTCTCCCCTAAAAAAATTATGTGTAGTGAATGTTTTTGTTCTAGTTAGCTACTTTAGTGAAGATGTTTAGGTTTGGCTCTCCTCAATTTGAATACTCCAAGTCCTGGTAAGGGGGAAAAACTGAATGAAACTGAAGAATTCCAGAGTTGACTTAATGGTCTTGATCATTTCTCTCTCTCTCTCTCTCTCTCTCTCTCTCTCTCTCTCTCTCTCTCTCTCTCTCTCTCTCTCTCTCTCTCTCTCTCTCTCTCTCTCTCTCTCTCTAACACACACACACACACACACACACACATGCATAAGGGCATTGTTTAGACTTGTAAAAGAACACTACACAACAGTATAAAAATAAGAGGATAGCCACACAGCCAGTCAGTGAGGGCCAAGCTGCCCCTGCCCACCCCTGACTGTGGCCCTCCTCACCTTGAGCAGTCAGGCGACAGTGTGGTCCCAGGGCTTCAGTAGTGTCTTGGGGGAGAGCCAAGTTGCTGGGCTCACTGGAGTTAATTTTAAAGTGACCAACTTCCTGTGTCTTGTTAGTGTTAGTCGATGCGTATAGAGATTTAAGTTCCATCAGGGTGTTTTGGTCTTGTAACCCAAGTAAAGTGGTTTGGATGACAGATTTTAAAGTGACCAGATTCCTGTGTCTTGTTGGTATTTGACATAGTGTATAGAAATTTAGTTTTTGTAACGTAATTAAAGAGGTTTGGATGGCAGATTTTAGAGTGACCAGGTTCCTGTGTCTTAGTGTTAGACAAACCATATAGAGATTTAATTTTCATGAGGGTGTTTTGTTCTTGTAATCCAAGTAAAGGAGTTTGGATGACAGATTATTCTTCAGCTGTACAAGAACATAAAGGAAGCTGCAAGAAGCCATCAGATTAATACACTGGAGTCCTCATATATTAAAAACACCTACTTTTTTTTTCACTCATCATGCCTATCAATCTTTGAAACTCCCTGTGTGATTATATTCAGTTGAGATGTTCTTCCTTAATCTGTGAACAATGTCTCAAACTTTATGGCTAATGTGTGTGTGTGTGTGTCTGTGTGTACAATGTGGATGAGACAACTATGTGATCTTTGTCCTCAGGTGTGTTCAGTCTGCCGTCAGTGGCTCCAGATGCTGCTGCCCTGGAGAGGAGCCAACCCACCCCTGCTGCTGAGGAAGGTTCAGTTGTCAGCGATTATGAGCAGCAGTTGCCGGGAGTGGAGGAGGAGGAGGAGGAGGAGGAGGGAAGTGAAGTGGAGAAGCTACGGGAACGGGTAGTGGAGCTGGAGGGTCGAGTGGAGGAGCTGGAGGAGGAACTGGCAAAGAGGCAGGACACAGCGGCTGTGTTGGAGGAAGACCTTGCCAATCTAAGGAAGGAGGTAATGTTTCTTCTTCTTCGTCTTTGTAAGGAGGGGGAGAAATCTGGCCAACAGCAACAAAAATGACTAAACAGAAAGTCCCATTTAGATGCCAGTCCCAAGCAGGTCCAAGAGAGAGAGAGAGAGAGAGAGAGAGAGAGAGAGAGAGAGTTAGCCATAAGAATGTGATGTCTTGAAATCTCCCTCTTAAATTAATTTGGGTCATAGGAAGATGGAAATACAGAAGCAGGTTGTGTGGAGTTCCAGTGTCAGAATTTTGTCTTATTCCTTTATCTCCTAAAAAGAATGTCTAGGTATGCATGTTTCTGTACTGTATTTATTTTAGTATTGTATGTAGTGTAACCTTTTGTAATGTGCCTCTCCTGAAGTTATGTTCATTCTGAGTCAATAAACCATTTGAATGAAGCAAGATAGAGGCAGGAGTAGCATCAGTGAGGAGACCAGCACTGATCTACCTGTGTGTTTGGCAGGTGGAGGAGAAGGTGGAGAAAATCAGGCAGTTGGAGCAGGAGGTGGCAGAGAAGGATGAGAAGGTGGAGGCGGCAATGCAGGAACTAGAACTGCAGCATTCAGAAATTGCTGCCAAGGACCACCTCATACAGAGCCTCCACCAGGACCTGCATCGGGTAAGTCTCCTCCAGTCACTCTCCTGTGCCCTTCACCAGTTCACCAGTCTGATCCCCAGCACACCTTCATTCACACATACCCTGACCTATTCCGTTCAATCTTTTCTTTCTTTCTTTCTTTCTTTTTATTTATTTGCTTTTTGTTTTTATGTAAGTCAGCCAAGGACAACAAAAACTTAAAAAAAGATACTTATATTCCCTGTTGTATTTTCCTCCTAACCTCACTAGACATCCATATTCCTCTCCTGTTCTATTAGCCACAGTAGACATGTTTTTCCTGTCTTGTTTTCCTCTTAACCACAGTAGACACATATATTTCCTCTCCTATTTCCTTCATAGCCATACTAGACTATATATCCTATCCCATTCTCTTTTCAGCCATACTAGACACTTTTCCTGTCTTGTTTTCTTCATAGCCACACTAGAACCTAACCTAACCTGTCCTATTCTCAAAGCCATACTAGATCCTATATATCCTATCTTGTTCTCTTCTCAGCCACACTAGACACTTTTTTTCCTGCATTGTTTTCTTCATATTTGCTGTCTTGTTTTGTTGATAGCTACACCAGAAAGTCACATGTTCCAATCCCCTACTTGAGCCACATTCCACCCCTCTGCAGGTTGAGCCAGAGATCGAGGTGAAGGTGCAGGAAATAGTTGAGCGAGACCGGATCATTGAGGAGAAGATAGAGCAGATTGAGCAGCAGAACAAGATACTGGTGGAGATACAGATCACGCTGGATGAGAAACAGAAGCAGCTGGCGGACATGGAGCAGAAAGTGGAGGAGTATGAGCAGAAGGTGGCCAAGCTGACCCAAGGCATGGATAAATCATGTGAGGTGATACAGGTCAGTGTGGTGTGGGAAAGGTCAGGCTGAGGGGATTTGTTGAAGGATTTGTGACTTCATTACATTTTCTTTGCTATTCTTGTTCTGGAGAGTTGGGGTGAATTAGTAGTTTTTCATTCTCATGTGTTTGATGTGTATGTACTGTGATGACTTGCACTGTTTTAGAAATTACACTTACTTTAACCTTATAAGTCTTGATGCTACTCAACTTTATTAGTATTCCATAATTATGCAAAGAGAAAATCAAGCAACAGGTATAAAATTATTCAGAACTTTTCAATGCTTTATTTATTTATCTGCACCAACTTGCACCACATTTTAGCACAACTGTAAAGATACCATGAGTCCAAGAACCCATAGTTGCAATGATGTGTGTAGATGAATAACCACATATGTCAGGGAACCATAAGTTAGTACTTGTGTCATCCAAACAAAGTGTGTACCTTCACTCAGACCTTTGCGGAGGAGGTCCACGCACGGGATAAAGAGATAGTCAACCTGAAGAAGGAGTTGAAACGGAAGGAGAAGAAGGTGCGGGACTTGGTGGCAGAGTTGAAGGAGACACTCGACATGCTGAAGAAGGCCAAGTGGGAGGCAGAGACAAGTGGAGGCGAGGACGGGGTGAAGGAGATGGCTGAGGAAGAAAATGAGGTATGTTTGGCCAACATGGAGAGCGGCATTGTTGGTGGTGCCCTCATATCCTATGTTAACCAAAGGAGGTGTATAGACCCTGAGAATGAGGTGAAAAGTGTGGTAGTTGCTCCTCATCACCTGCATAGAGAGAGTGAAAATGCCATAGCAGATTTGAATGTGAGAGGGGCACTTGAGGCTCCCCCCACCTCAGCAGCTCAGGGGTTTGGGGAGAGGTTGAGTAGAGTGGTGGGGGGCAGGAACATAACTCAGAACTGCATGTATGCAAACCCTGATCCAAATTGCTATGATGGGAATTCCTGCATGTCGCTTTCTCAGACTTATTCCATCTGTCCTTTAATTGCTATCACACATCCAGCCTCATCCCCACCCACCATATCCCCTCCTCCCCAGAACTTGCTGCTCCACAACACCAGTCACCACCATCTAATGCCCCCTTCCCTTCATAGCTTCCCTCAGCAACATTTTAAGCAACAACCTTCCTTCCCTGCAACCCAGCAAGTGCCCTCTGCTACTTCATGTGGGGGAGTTATTCACACTGCCTTCTCTCACAGACACTGCTGCTGCCAGCCTACTAATATACAGTTTTCCTAATAAATTGTGAACTGGTTATTGGCATGGTTGTCCAAACCTCAAAGAATGTTTAAGCTTACCTTGAACTCTTTAATGTGTGTGCCAGCTTGTAATGTCTTATTCTTGAGCCCTTTTAGTAATTTTCTGATAATTTTTTTTATTACAATGCTAGTAACCATTGCTTTATTGATTTTTAGTGCTAGTTGTTATGTAAATAAAGCTCAGATTTTGAATTATTTTATCTAGTGGATGTGTTAATTGTGTGCTTATCTTGTCCTCATCTATGCATGTTTTGCTCTCTTGCCTGCACTGATTTGTGACTGTTCTGCTTGTCCCCGTAATAAAACAGTAAGGAATGAATGTCTTGTGACTTCTCCTGTTGGTGTCTCCTACCATGCCTGTTTGCTTTATTCCTGCTGGCAAGTGTGTGTACCAACAGGTGAGCAAATCTTCTGTGTTTGTGTTGATTACTGTGTTTCATATTTGAGGTGACATGGACTTACCATGTGTCTCATCTCAACAGCGACTGTGGGCTGAGCTGGAATCACGCAAGAATGAGATGGTGGCACTGCAGGCCGAACACAAGCTATCCCTCAGCCAGGCCCAGGACCGCCTGACACGGCTCCAGGAACAACTTGATGAAAAACTGAATGATCTGGAGAACCAGAAGCACCTCCATGCCAAGGAGACAGAAGAGCGTGAGGCTGGGCTGCGGGAGAAGGCAGAGCAGGTGGCCAGATTAGAGGGCCAGCTGCAGGCCCTGCAGAGTGACATGAACAACAGGGAAGGCCAACTGAAAACCAATCAAGATGTGGTGGAAGATTTGCAGGACCAGCTGGCTCAAGTGAAGGTAGAGCTTCAGACCAAAAAGGGGGAGCTGGAGAACCTTCAAGATGAGCTTAGAAAGAAAAATGCAGACATGCAGGACCTTGTGAACAGAGAGCTTTGGGAGAGGAATCGTGAAGTGGAGCGTCTCCAGGACAAACTGGCCTGCCTCACCACCACCTCCCAGGGGCAGCTGGAGGCTAAAGAGCAAGAGCTGCTGAGACTGAGGGCCAGATTGGCAGAAGAAGGGAAGCCAGTGGCTGGAAGTGTGGCCCAGGTCACTGTGGTGGCTGGCTCGTGTGGGCCAGATGTGGTGACAGTGAATCGGCCTCTTAATTTGAGTCTGACAGAAGACAGCGGACTAGCAGTGCAGCTATTACAGCGGGAGGTAAATATGGTGAGGGAGGAAGCCAGAGCACTGAGGCTTGAGCGCAGTGACCTCAACAATAAGCTTTCCATCCTTCAGCAAACCTTCAAGGATCAGAACCATCCGATTGCAGTCCCCAAAAGCTCGTCACAGAATGGAGGGCTGGCTGAGAACAGAGGCAATTGTCAGGTGGAGGAGCAGCAGCAGCAGCAGGAGCAGCACAAGCCCACAGGTGATTTCCAAGGTCAGGTGGAGGTGCTGTGTGAAGAGCTGCAGGCTACTAAGAAGAAGATTGGTCAGCAGCTGAATCAAGTGAATGTCTGCAAATACAAGGAAGCTCTGCGTCGACACAAACAGGAGATCACATCTCTCAGGAAGAGGCTGGCCGACTCCCACAATGCCTGTGACTTGCTAAGAACACGTCTGGAGGAACTTGCGGACTTCCTAGAGTGCATTCTGGAGCTGGAGGAGCAAGGACTCATCGACCTCAGCCAGCTGTGCCCCAGTCAGGTGGCTTCCATGCACAAGACCCTTGATGAGTCTCGAGCACTGTCCCGTTCCCTCTCCATGTCCCTCATGATAGGGGTGGATGTGTCAGAGCAGGCTGACCCCTCACTCCTTTCCACCTCCTCTTGGAGCCTGCATGAAGACACTTTATCTGAGACCCATGAATGTCCTGGCCAAGAAACTCTTGTGGATGAAACTCTGTCTCAAGATGATGTTTTAGTACAAGGAGGAGCCTTCCAGAAGAAGCTTGAGACTAAGGAATGTGAAGTCATGTCTCAAAATATGTCTTGTCTTACTGAGAGGCTGGTCAAGAGCAACCAACAGTTAAGTGAACAAGCCAAGGTCATCAGTGAACTCCAAGCAGAAGTGGCACGGCTCAAAGACCAAGGCCTGCCCCACCACCACCACGGCTCCTCCGCTGACCTGTCAGAACCCCTGCCCCCACCTCCCCTCCACCTCCTGCAGGACAGTGAGAGTTCAGTGGCTCCAGTGGAAGGTGAGAGCTATCTTGCCTCAGACCAAGGTATTCTCTGGGCTCCTAAGAGTGCCTCTTCCACTGACACAGCCATCAAAGCACATGCTGCCCACTTGGAATACCTACAACAGCAGCAGCAACAGCAACAGCACAAGGAGGGCACCAACAGGCTGGGAGTGAGCCAAGAACAAACATGGGCCCCAGTGTCTCCTTCAGAGAGTGAGGCTTGGAGTGAACCTGATAGAAATGTCTCACTAGCCAGAATTGGTCTGGACACCAGTAGCTTGTGTGGTGGGCCGGACCGCTCCTTATCTCGCCCTCACCAGCTTCGTTCCAACGCTGCCCTCACATCAGAATCTGAAGCAGAAGTTGCCCCCGAGGATCCTGTCTCAGCACCACTCCTGTCCCCAGCCTCCAACCAGCAAGGCATCCAAGCGACGGTCTGACGTGGCTGAGCTGCGGCGAGTCACCACCAAGCTGAGGGCTGTGGAGCAGCTCAATGACACCCTGAGGGCTGAGCTCAATATCTACCAGACCCTCAACCAGCAGCTGCTGCCCTCACTCCACCACCAACGCCCCTCCACTAGTGACAAGAGCGTGGAGACTCACAAAGGGGAGACAGCTGATGCTGCCGTTGGAGCAGAGGAAGCTAGTCCTGCCTTGGTCGTAGAGCCGGCCCCGGGTGTGTTGACTCTCCCTGCTCCACTACTTGAGGAAATCAGAGGTCTTCGGGGAAAGCTGGAAGAGGCAATTGTCAACAATGACCAGCTGCGGGACCAGCTGGAGGCTGCCCTCACTGCCCATCCCCAGGATGAAGCCAGGTTCCTCCACCTTACTACAGCCATACAGGTGAACATATCACCATCTTTCCTTCACCTCACCTGATAACATTATACCACACTTAACCACTACTTTTTGTGATGCCAGACTATAACAAAATCCAATGTCCATTACTTGTCACACACAGATGGAAATGAGCAGTGAATAGTTAGTGTGGAGGAGGATACCACTTTAAGTTGTAGTCTTTGTTGACTTATATTTAACTATTGGTGTATGCTCTGTGCTGTCTCAAGGGTTTGTTCTGTTGTGTGTCAGTCAATCATGTGCCTGTTACTCCCTCCAGATAACCAGCCATATTTGACACAAGACTAAAATAGATGCAGTGAATACTGTGGGTTTACACATGGGTGGCAGAGGGGCTTGTGATTGAAGAAACCACTTAAGTGTATGCATAGGTCACCACTACACTCTTCTAGAAAGGTTATTTGTTCCTTTGCCACAACCTTGCTCTTTCCAACCATCTCACTATCCCATCTTTCATCACAACCATTCAACCATTCATTTCACTGCAGCCTTCCTCTCGTATTAATGAACTCGTGCAAAGGTTTTCTTACTCTGGTATCAATACAGTGCTATTAATAGGCATCATTCAGCATCACATTCTCATTCTCTCTCTCTCTCTCTCTCTCTGTAACTTTCTTGGAGGTGCTAATACAGGAAGTAAGATTCAAGGCTTTAGTAATCATGAGTATCTTTCCTATGGCACACCTCAAGGCATGTCACTGACTCTTTCCTGTGCCCTGCAGACTGCCCAAGAAGAACAGCGAGAGGCCAGGGAGAAGCTTCAAGCCTCCCAGACAGCCTTGCAGGAACAAGAAGAAAGATGTCAACAATTGCATTACAAATTGCTGGAGAGTGAGGCCCAGGTAAAACAGCAGCAACAACAGCTAGAAGCTTCACAGCAGCAGGCCTCAGCAGCCTCTGAGACCTTACTGGAGAAAGAGTCAGCTCTCAAAGATCAAGCAGCGCTACTGACAGAGAGAGAACAGGAAGTGAGGCAACTACAGAGTCAAGTTGTCCAGCTGCAAGAGGAAGTTGCAAGGAATGGAAGGCTTCAAGAGAAATTACAGAAGCAGGAGGCACGTTTACTGGAGGTGAACAAGGAGAGACTGTCCTTAGTAGGGGAACGGGCCAGACTACAGGCCCAGTTGGCTTCTGCCTCTACCCAGGCACGCCTTCAGGAGCCCCACACATCCCTTCTTCAGCAACTGGAGACTGAGCAATGCACTGTTTCCATCCTGCAGAAGGAAAGAGAGCAGCTAGTGGTTGAAAAGGAGGCACTGGAGAAGGGAACAGTGGTGCTACAGGAAGAGGTGGCTGTTTTGCAGGCCAAGATCACCCACCTCAAGGCTTGGCACACTCAAAACACAATGCTTGACTCACAACATCCACACAAGTCACATCCAGAACAGAAACAGAATGCCGAGCCACACCACGAAGACAGCATTCACCAGCCGGGACACCAGAGTAACAGTAATGATGCACAGCAGTGTGAGGTTGAGCATCAGAAGATCTTGGTGAGACAACTGACAGCACAGTTGGAGGCTGAGAGGCAGCTGACAACCAACTTACAACTGCAGCTCAAGACCCTAAGAAGCACTGGTACTGTTTCCCCAACCACCACCACCACCACCACATCTGCCACACATGGTCATGACTGTGAGTATTCTAATTTTCTCTTCATTTTAACTTTTTGCAATGCCTTTGACAGCAGCCAGGAGAAAAGTTGCTATAGTTGATACAGTACATAGTAGTGAATGGCTTTCCTTCCTTCCTTCAGCTGTGGTAGAGCCCATCAGTTCACCAGAGAGCGTCACCAGTATTGAGTATTACCACCAGCCCCTGCCAGATCCCAGCATTCTGTGGCGACACCACAGCCCTGCCCCTGTCCCTGCAGCACCACAGCGGGAGCGAAGGTCTTCCAGCAGTGGCAGGCGGCGAGAAAGGGAGTCCTCCAGCCGCCGGGTGTCATCACGCTGGTCAGAGAATAAGGAGAATATATTTGTGTCATCCACCCTTACCAATACCACCACCTCTTCCTCCACCACCAAGAGGAGCCGCCTGTCCCACAACAAAGAGAGTCAGGGCAGCAGCATCCTGGTACCATCCCACCTCCACCACTCTGAGGAAGACAATGATGGAGGAACTACCTCAGGGGAGTCACCTGACCTGGGCATTGGGTCAGACCATCAATTTTCTAGCCTGGAACGTGGCACCACTGCCCACCCTCACCACATGGCCCCCACCACACACCTCACTCAAACGTCACCACCACCACCACCAGATCCGCTGTGTTCAGAACCTAGTAAGTTAACCTTTCAGTTATTGACAATATTTCATAAGCTTCATTGCCTCAGAACATGACTCATTGTAACACTTAGTAAACAGACAGGGAACCAACATCAACATTTCTCTCATACAGTCTTTAGAATCATTCCATTCATTCATGAAGTGCTTGGGGCTGCTTTCTTGATTTCCTTCAGAGCCAAGCTTTATAGTTAACCTTTGGTCTTCCTAGAAGCTGAGTAGCAAGAACTTGACTGATGCAGTGCAACTCTCACTATAGGGAACAGGCTCAGATGTGTTTACAGTACATAAAAAGTGTGAATGCTGGTGTGTAGACAAGTGTAGATGGGACCAACACGAAGTGACCAGTAAAGGCTGAGTAAGAGGTGCTAAATAGCCGGGACTAACCAGTAGGGGGTGTGACTGTTGGTACTAAGATGGAAGGAGCTTGTCAGTTCAATGTTTCCTTCCTCCTATACGTACTTAAGACTCCCAAGGCTTATACTTATAGACACCCTGTAGCTCACCCTGTTCTCTGCCCCCAGCCCCCTCCAACCTCCAGGACTTCAGCAGTAAGTATTGGGTCTCATTCTCTCACTGCCTGTTATACCAAAGGGTCCAGATGTTTGATGATGAACACATCCATTAACACAAAGATCCTTCAAAAGCTCCATTGATATACACATCACCTCAGTTTGTGTTTCAGGGACAAATTGATTTAAGACAAAAGAGAGGCACAAACTCAGCTATCTGGACTCTTGCGTGCCTGGTGTGCTCCTGTCCTCCCATTGTGTTGAGCCTCGCTTCACACACCCGTTTCACTTCACTCTGATGCATGACATTCTTTGCATTCCAACACACTTGTGATTATTTTTTCTTGACTTTAAAGCCTCCATTTTAATCATTTTAATGCATCGATTTGAGGCAATGCAAGTACATACATCACTCACCAAAATCATATGTCTTGTTTAAAGCTTTTGCTGCCTCATGACACTGTACAGTACTTACATCAGACTAGTGTGACACACTTGATGCTCCACTACTACTAGTGTCTGACAGATTGCTTGCAAATTTGCTTTTGATTTGTGGTGATGAGAGTTGAACAAATCAACAAATATGTTTGGTGTGTCCATACAGTGCATGCACTGGAACAGTTTTTGTTTGTGTGTTTGGATGTGTGGATGAAGTGTGGATGTGCATCTGATGCAAAGATAATTTGTGATATTGGAGCACAAATGTCCCAAGAAAGGTCAGTAGATTCCTTTGTTCCTCATCAGCTTTATGAATTACACAGGTACATATTTTGCCAAGGCACCAGTTGTGCAGGTACATTTGCTGCAGCACGCTGACTGGCCATAATTCTCAGTGAGGAAATTTTATGCATGGGAGATCATGCTTGCTGCCTTAAATCACCTTGACTTTCAGATACTTTCTTCTATGACTAAACCACTCCTTCTCAGACTGCAAGACAGATCTTAACCTTACCTGTCTCATCTTTCACTGATATGTTTTAAGATATTTTCATCCACACCATGAACAAATATACTTCAGTTGTTGCTGTTGGAGATAATTATGATCTTAATCTGTGCACTACAGTGTTGTGGTTTGATGCAGGTCACAGTGCCCTGATGGTGGAGAACCAACAGCTACGCGAGGAGAGTGCCAACCTTAAGGTGCGTCTCGTCTCCACCGAGGAAACCCTCAAGGACGTAGTAGAGAGGCTCTCACGTTCTAACCAACGGAAGGAAAATGTGGAGCGAGCCATCTACAAGCAGCTGCACAAGACCCATGATGTGCTCAAGAAAGCCAAGTCCCACTTGAAGCAGGCCAATCCTCTGCCTCAGTAAACTGACCCACTCTCTAAAACTGATTTTTATTCTATGGACTGAGAAAAGACTGACATCTTGTAAGGTGGTCTCTCATCAGGAATGACCTTTGTTTGTGCCAAAGTCTTACATGGATGTGATCAGAACTTTACAAGAGGCAATTCCTCTTGATATCAACCAATGAGTGACATGGACTGTATAATGGCCTCGGCAGAACTCGTGAACACTCCTGTCAGGCCGAACAAAGACTTGTCTGCTCTTCACACTGGGTTGTCTTGGACAGACTCCTGGTGCATCTTATCTCTAATTAAGGCAGTCAGATTTAATCCGTGTACATTACTAGATCCTGTGTGATAATTGATGACATGAACATCGTGCCCTGAGCTATCCTGTGGTGGACATGGGATGCCAAGGGGCACCTGCAATATTTTAAGTAGTTCCTGTGGGTAAAAGTCCCTCAAGGAACACCCTCATAGGTCGTCTTCTGTGATTTTACCAGCTCATATCAGGTTTTTGTTACATCTATAAGGATAGTCCTTGCCGGAACGAGTGTCATTATTTGGCTATTGTTGGGAGTGTTGACTGTGGCTGCCATTTCCTGTAGACATTCCAGTGACGTCTTATGTGGCACTGTAATCCTGCCCCAATCCTTCCTCCCTCACAACTGTATCCTTGATGCCGTCCGTCTCTCTTGGGAGGAACCACAGGACTTCCACTGCCAGGACGTTGAGAGAATTTTGGTTGCCGTCCAGCTGGTTGGTCAGGTTGGTTGGGGTCTGCTTGTGACGCCCTTGCCCCTCGCGGTGCTGCCGGTCGGGACTGGGCCAGCCTGAGCCTACTGCCAGTGACCAGTAAGAAGAGGGTTGTGGGATAATGCCCCACTTGCCCAAGGGTCCTCATTGAGCAAGAGCCCTCGATGGTATACACGTCACAAGATCCTTGGCCAACAGTAATTTTCCTCCCTATCCTTGCTACTACTACACCACTACTACTACTACTATGCTGCTGCCGCATCTTTCCTTTTATTACTCATGCTTCTTAGTGCTGGTAACACTTAAGTTGTCATGAAATCCTGCTCGTGACTTTGTTATCGCTTCTTGTAAGTGCAACTGATTTTGAGGAAAGGCCAAAAGTAAAAAAATAAAAAAATAAATAAAAAAAATAATAGAATAAATTTTTTTTTGAAAGAAAACATCTTTGGTGCGAATGTAGTAGATAAGATAGTGGCGGCACAACAGTCAACACTCACCAACATAATTATAAGATAATTGTTTCTGCCAAAAGCTTACTATAAGGAAGATGATTGGTTGCCTCAGTGATTGATCTGTATATTTCAGTGCATCAGCCACACTCCTGTAAAATAATCTAACTTGTACAGTGTCAGTAAGAGTGTATATATTTTATACCAATGTGGCTGTCTTCCAGAACTGTGAATGAATCTGTACAAAGTAAGATAAAGGGGTGTTGAGGAACCATAAATGATGTGTTGATGGATACACAAAGATGCACAATCAAGAAAACCTGTTTTCTTTACCCTCTGACTTAACTATGGAGAATATCAGTGGTGGAGGAAAGGCAACATGAAAATATTACAGCTTATGAACAGTGTAGTGGTGTATTTTAAAAGTGCAACAATCATCAAGATCCCAAGTTATCAATAAGAACATTTCAATTGTTAACTAAATATTCACCTCAGCTAGTGCCATCCCAGGACGAGCACGGCCACCAACAGACGTGACACACATGTGTTGCTGTACACAGGATAAGCACAACTCACAGCACACATCAACTTTGCATAGACTGAGTCAACATCTTCACAAACAAGAAAAGAAAAATCAGTAAATTGATACACATACAGTTGCATACTTGTGCATTTTTACCATTTTTTAAACAGATTTTCCTCAACAGCAGTATTAAAAAGCAATGAGGTAAAGCCAAGATGCAAGATTCTAAGATTGCCACAAGTTTTCTTATGCAGTAGTGTAGTGAGAAGGCAAGCACCTAGACATTAGGAACTCCCTTTCTGAAATCATTTTATCCTAGTCCAACTTCATATCATTCACACCATCAGTGCATCTTCTCAGACAAAACTGACAAGATGGTTGTAGTGGATATTGTGGGTTATAGAAAACTCACTGAAATGTGAGGAATGCTTGCAAGTGAGGGGAGGTGGGAGGCTGAATGGAATAGAGTATGCAAGAATAGAGCAGTATATGAACATGAACATAAACATATTAAGACACTTCTGTCACTGTTACTTTGAGGGAGTTTAAAGGAAGAACACAACCATGTCAAATAAAACTACTTTTCAGTAAGCAGTGCAGCAATCCTTATCAACGATCTATGAGATCTCCATCCTTCTGATGCAAGAGTCCCTCCATGACTAAAGGTGGGATGATGTCATCGGAAGACAGTTAAATCACAATATCTTGTTTATCTGAACAGGTATCGTTTTACAATAAATTCTATAGGTTAATTACAGGAAAATGCTTATGACAATAGATGAAGCATAAAAGAATGCTTCAATTGTGATAAAAACTAACAAACCCACAACCTATAGCTTAATATGTTTTATCAGTAATAATAATCAAAATATTGATTACAGATAAGAAACTAGTAAATTGCTTGAAATACATACCAGTAAAAAGAAAAATCACAGCAGTAAACTTGTCTAAGAGTAACATGTCTGCCTGGCACAGTGATGGTGCCTAGCTGGTGCATTCACACGCACACTCACTCCCTGTCAGTGAAGGTGAAGTCCAGTGGAGCATCTGGTTCATTGATTAGGTTGGAGAGACAGTCCAGTTCACCTCCCACCCACCCCACACGGTACCGGGAGATGAGCTGCAGACAAGAGGACACCAAGAGATCAGAGTTCATTAAGGGCAGAGATACCTGTCATTCAGTACTGGGTAATATTCTATCAACATCATATCAATGCAAAGAATTGGTTTACCATATCTATTGACAATATGTTTCCTCTCATCTGTTAAGATATCACACCAGGAAACTGCACCACCAATGTACCCTTAGCCATTTCTACACTGCTACATGATCCTACCTGTAACATTATGGTTTGAAGGTTCTGTTCTGCCATCCTTCGGCCAATGCATGACCGTGGCCCGTGACCAAAGGGAACAACAACAAAGGGATGGGCTGGAGGAGCCTTATGCAGCCAGCGTTCAGGCAGAAAGCGCTGAGGATCATGGAAGTGCTCCGGCAAGCGGCTGATGACCTGGTTTTGTGTCACCACCACTGTCTGCAAAGAACGGAAAGTGTAAGTTGTTTTTCTTTCCAAACAACAGATCTCATTTCATTCATTTAGATCACTATTTTTTAACAACAACAAAAATTCATTACTATGTTTTCTCCACAACACATTTAGTTTTACTACTATGTTTTTTTATCAAATAAGGCAGATTTCACCTGTAACAAACATCAGCAGTAGAAATAATTGGAAATCAATACTAAGAAAATTATATTTCAGTGCTGGATGTCAGATTAATGGTCTATAATAAATATTCTTGCCTGACAATCAATCTATGAGCACCAAACACTTACATCCTTAGGTATCCTGAAGCCCCGAATGACTGTGTCTTCCTGGATCACCCTCCCCACCCCGACGGAAATTGGGTGCAAACGATAAGTCTCCTTCATCACTGCCTTCAGGTAGCGTGCCTCACTTAACACTTTGGTGGTCACCTGTGAATCGAGGAAAAGTACACCTGTAGTCTAGGATTTATATTTAAAGTTAAAATGGACAGCATGTGGTAATCAATGAAGATACTATACTAGTTCTTAAGTCTTACCTTGCCATCAGACCCAACCAACAGTCGCCTGGCCTCCAGTGCCAGTAAGTCCTGCTTGTCTTGATTGTTAGCCAGACTGTACAGCACATAGGCCATTGTGTAGGCACCCTAGGAGAAAATCATATATAACTGAATATGTAACATGCAAAAAGGAAGTTTACCTTTACTTTAAAAGTATGTTTAATCAAAGCACATTGTTTTGTGGGGAAGAGAGAATGATTATGGTCATAATTTTGTAGGCAAAATTCATAGTTATAAAGCCATACAGCCTCTAAGCTGTGACACTTTTTGACTCATTTCTCTTGGTGAAAGTAAAGCAAGGGACACAAGATATCTTATGAAACTATCTTAAGCTTTAAGAAAACAGAATATACACAAGATAGAACAAGAGTGGATCATAACTTACTAAATATCCAGTAACATGCATCAAAATTGGATGAGGAAGAAAGATTAACCTAAACAGACATATGTAAAGTGATGCAGTGCAGTACCGTATCAATGCCTCCCATGAGTGTGTCATTGACAAGGCCCACAGTAACATGCATCAAAATTGGATGAGGAAGAAAGATTAACCTAGACAGACATATGTAAAGTGATGCAGTGCAGTACCGTATCAATGCCTCCCATGAGTGTGTCATTGACAAGGCCCACGATGTCTTTGTCCTCCAGGCCACTCTCAAAGAATGACTCCAGAATACTGGTGACGTGTTTCGTGTCTAGTTCTGATTCTCCTTCAGCCTTCCTCTTCTGCCGAGCATGTCTCAACTCATCATCTTTTGTTTCCACATATTTAAGAGCAATTCTGTCAAAATGGTACATAGTATTAGAAGCAGTAGTTGAAAGTACTCAAATCATGATAGTGGTCATAACACAGTTTGATTTATGTACTGATATGTCCTTTCCTCTATCTACTACTTGATCTGCTTCCTCATGCTAGTATTGGGCAAATCTGAAAAACAGGGACCCTGAAGCATCCCCTTTTGGCCGTCACATTATTACTTACTATATTGGTTCCCTTTACACATTACTATGAATGAAGGAAACAAGAAAAGGAATGAAATAATCAATGAAGGTTTCTAGGCATGTACATTGAGATGAAGTAAAATATAGATTGGCTGCATTATGAAACATTTACCACACCACATTGTGTATGGCATTCCTACCTGTACATGGTGTCCTGGGCTGCCACAAGCCTACGGTACATGGGTGTCCTTATATACCTCCACAGCTGCAAGCCATTGTCAGTGGGGAGAACAAGACAGTTGGTTTCGTCAACAGCATGTGTGAGCAGCTCAGCTTCGTCACTGTGCTCACCCAGTTTGCCGAGGCGCACCTCAAGCAGACTCGCAATGGTCACTGCAAAGGAACGAAACCACAGACCACATTTTCAAATTACATTCACTATCTTCAAGTGTGCCATAATTCTGGTGACAGTCCAACAATAACTACCCACTCGTGAGAAAACACCTAATTAGAATCCACATGATAATGTTTGCAGTCTGTGAAAATATGTAGTCCTTATGAGGAAACAATGCAATTCAACTTAGGGAACCCAGAGTGTTTTATGCACTAGACATCACATGACAAGTCAATACTGTGAACTCTCCATTGTGATAAACTACAAGGCAGTTTTACCTCATCTACAGGACACACACACACACACACACACACGATACTCACACTCGAGGAAGAGACGCTTCTGCAGATCCATAAAGTGACCCACACGACCTGACCCTTCACGCCTCACCTTGCATACCAATTCTGCAAACTCCCTGCATATCTGTATTATAGTTATTATTATTATTATTATTGTTATTACTATTGGTGGTAGTGGTAAAGGAAGCACAGGCTAAAGTATGAGTTGTACTGCATTACTGTCAAGTTTCACAGTAGCTTCTATATATTCCTCTGAAGATGGTACTGAGAAACTAGTCAAGAATAAAGTACTCATTCCTCAACCAAGTTCACTTCACCTATCTCCAATGCCCCTGCACTATTATTATTTTTATTATTATTATTATTATTTTTACTATTATTATCACTGACTACTGTTACTGTGAGACAACTGGCACATAACACTCGCCTCATCAACTTGCGGGAGACGGCTGGTAACGGCAGACACCTTATTCATGGACTTTTGAGCCCGGCGCCGCAGTTCCCACCAGTGTTTGCCATTCCTGGAAATGACAGGGAAGCACAAATTATTGCGTGTGTACAAAGAATAACGAAAACCACTAAAGAATGAAAGTTCAGTGAAATACTATAATTACAAAAACAAGAAAGAATGACAAATTGCACAAGATTCAATGAAAAAAAAAAAAAATGTGGGAACGTATGGTCGAGAGAAATTATTTGATATTTTAAACACATCTAACAACACAATGTCTCAACAATATTCAAAATATGTATAACCTTTCTTTCCTGCCTCTATTCTCATTCAACATTCAACACATAAATCAAACTCACGTAGGTAGGATTCCCCCGGTGCTGAACATGTGCGGTCTGTCCAGGCGGTACTTCTGCAGGGCAAGGTGGGAGCGACGGGAGGGGTAGCGTCCCTCCTTGGCGTACATGGCCTCGATATCCTCCGGGTCAAAAAGGTACACCAGGTTTGTGTTGCCTGGAAGATTCTCCCGCACAATAGGACCAAACTGCTGCAACTTGAGGCGCCCATTGTGGTGAAGCCGCTTGGGAGAGTATTGGCCTGGAGGAACAAGTATGGGCATGCTTTTTACATGGACACACACACAGTCACTGCATTAGATTACATGGAGTACAGAGGCCCAGATTCAGAAACGCTTTGCTTTCTCACCACGACTATTTTCAAATGTCACATATATAATTAGTAGAATTCCCAAGACTACACACACACACACACACACACACACACACAACTCTCACATCAAGCCAGGCGCAGGGTGTCGGTGTATATTGCCTTGTCTTTCGTCATCAAGGCGGGAGCCCTCCCCCTCCCCAAACAGGTGGCTTCCCCTCATTGATACCGAAAGACAAGGCAGCACACACACACACACACACACACACACACACACACATCAACCCCCCACACCCTCAAGCTGGGAGCAGAGTGCTGGGCTAGGTCGAGCCGGTGAGCGCCCCCCTTGATGACGTCACATATATACGTTATGCAAATCATTTTGAAAATAAGAATTTCCCAAAAGGCAGCAGGACACGAATGCTATAAATATTCTGACTTGTTATCAATCAAAACTAATTCCTAAAATATGAAAATATTGCCGAACTGAGGAATAATAGAAATACTTAAAAAA
Source organism: Portunus trituberculatus (assembly GCF_017591435.1). Lineage (NCBI taxonomy): Eukaryota > Metazoa > Arthropoda > Malacostraca > Decapoda > Portunidae > Portunus > Portunus trituberculatus. The sequence continues at coordinate 1,825,450 of NC_059263.1, read as the reverse complement.
ATATATTAAATAAAGTGTTGGAACTTCGACATGCTTAAAAATCATTCTAAAGCCCACCATTTTCATTCAATTGGATCGATAACGTTTTTCAAAAATTATGGCTATTATTTCGATATATTAAAACCTGGCAACACGCCGAATTAGAAAAACAAATATCTTGAAAATGACGTTTTTTACAATATTAATAGGGCTACAAATCATTCTCAAAGTCCATATATGTAACTGATCAGGAGCTTTTCATACTTTTTCCATCATAATCTATTCTTTGAAAACAAAAACACTTCGCTACAACCTTAAATAAAAAATCACTCACAGGTGAGGTAAAAATTTTTACGTGTTTTTGCCCTCACATTTACGGCATCATCACCCTCTAAATCACCGTACTTTAGTAAATTTAAGCATGGAAGAGACGTAAAACACAACTAACTATCATTAGAAACCCTTAAAAGATACTTGTGACTCGAAATAAACGAAATGAGACAAATATAAACAATAGTGGAAGTCGACGAGCTTCGGCCGGCAAGCATTTGGGCGGGAACCGGTAATGACGTCACACCATAGCAGGTCCTTCCCGCCCCGCCTTCCTTCAATCGGCCTATATAACACATAAACTAGGCAAATGCGGCTATATTTCGACAACGGACGTAAAAAATAGACCTATGACTCCACTGTGTGACCTGTCTGGCCTATAAAGAGTGAGAAATGAGGCAGATAAGGCTGAAAGAGAGGCAGCAGGTGAGGAGATTGGCTTGTTGACGCATTGAAGGGCTGCATTTTTAGGATTTTTAAGTATTCACAAGTGTTAGTTCACTGATATATTGTCCTAGAAGTTACCAACGTTAGATTATAACATGGCAGCACCGTGAAATCATGAGTTACACCAATATATTACTTACATTAGCCAAAGACTGCTTGGTGGCGGCTGTCAATGTGTCACCAGCAGGCACCCACACACCGCTGTCTGCTTTGTGTTCTTTACAGTGTATGAATAGTTTACTTCTGATTACTGACACACTATTCTCTTCGTTTCTATCACTATTATCAATATCCTTCACCACTCTCACTGCCGGCAATTCGTCATGCCAGGCTGCCAACACCGGGCGGCCAATGCTGCAGCGGTTCACACGGTAGACAAATCGCTACTCGCCAGGTGGTGATTGCTGCCTGCTGGTCCATGGAGACGTTTTGTACGGGACGTGTTTGGTAACAATATTAATTGATTTGCAAGAATCAACATACAATAATGTCTTGTTTAATGCATATATATATATATATATATATATATATATATATATATATATATATATATATATATATATATATATGACAGTAACATGTCAGTCTTTTCTCATAGTAATTGTCATTGGCTTCTACTGCATCTGTCGTAGCCTGGCTGGCCTGCCTGCCTGCCGTCCACACCCACCTTCTCGACCGTCCCTCACTCCTTCCCCTCCCCCATGTTTCTCATACTTCCTTCACCTATGCACCTGTGGTCCCCTCTCCCACCCTCTCTCTCTCTCTCTCTCTCTCTCTCTCTCTCTCTCTCTCTCTCTCTCTCTCTGTACAGGACAGTAAAATAAACACACACACACACACACACTTTTTTTTTTTTTTTTTTAGGAGATTAGAGCACGGGAAGGCTGGTGGTGGTGGTGGTGGTGACTGGTAGAGGGCAGCTTTGCATTGCTTTGGGTTGTGTTGTGTTTAGAGATTGTTACTGCAGCCAGGGAAAGATTAAGGATACAAGAAGCTGTCCTGTCGTGAGTTTCAATAAAGTAATCGTAAATAGGCAGTGATCATCGGTATTTATTTCCAAGAAATCTTGAGAGAGAGAGAGAGGGAAGGGGAAGCAGGAATATAGTGACACTCTACCTTATATTAAAGTAGTTCAATGAAGTGGCACCTAGCCAAGAGGTGGAAGGCTTAGTCTTAAAGGTATGAAATATATAATCAATCCCCTCTCATTGCTTCCATCGATCACCACCATCACCACCACCTCTACTACCGCTGCCGCCGCCGCATCGCCTTTATCATTCGCAAACTCTAATAATATAATCTTATTGTTTTCAATAGTAAAACCTCACAAAATGCTGAAAAGAAATATTAAATGTATCAAAATGTTTAGAATTCAACAATGTTAGTGTGCTGTGTGTGTGTGTGTGTATATATATATATATATATATATATATATATATATATATATATATATATATATATATATATATATATATATATATATATATATATATATATATATATATATATATATATATATATATATATATACACACACACACACACACACACACAGACAGACAGGAGGAAGACTGTACACATAGTCTAACTATACTACCCTTAAGTGAATGGAGAAAAAACTTACAAAGAAGAGGAAGAACAAATAGGAAAAAGGAAAATACACACACACACACACACACACACGAAGGATGGTGGAGATGACGACGTGGTGACGCTCTGGTCACGGAGGTCAGAGCATGGACGAGATCAAGTGGGTCATTCCTAAAGGCCTCGTTTTTGAGGTGGTTAAACCAATCAAAGGAAAACTGAAGCTTCACCTGGTATGGAGCTACCAGGTGCTGCTACTGAAAAATTATATGGCTAGGATTGGCAAGAAGTGAAGTGCTGGCGTCTGTGCTATAACAATGCAGTAGTATCTTTGGCGATATCTGTTTGGCTTATTAACTCGAAGAAAGATTGTAGATTATCTTGTCTTAGGAAAAATGCAACAATATAATACTAAATGTCTTTATAACGAATTACAGACTACATTCTCCTGCGTCTCTGCGCCTCGTTGATCACTCTTAGCAGACAGGTAAAAGTTACTATATTTTCAAAGCTGTATGCATTGATACTGTAGTTTCACAAGAAAACTGTATCATAAACGGAAAACAACGCCAAGATTATGACTGATAGTTTCATTAAAAAAATGTCCATCTAAACGGAAAAATAACACTGAGTTAAGAAATAGGATGCTAGACCGACGTTTACCGCTCACCCACCGAGCCGCCACTCGTTACTGCCCGAGGCACCCGTTATCTCAACAAACACTCCCCCCTCCCTGTGTGTGTTCACCTTGCATCGCTGTTAGTCTCTCTTCTCACAGCCTAAAACACTCTGGCCTCTCAATCTCTCACTGATCTGATAGTACAACACACAGTGGGCATTCTCTGTTCAGCTGCCTAATGAAGTCAGTCCGTGACTTGACTATATTAATGCACCGCTAGTATTACAAGCAGACTTTTATCTCCGCTTGGCTATGAATCCTCTCTGCTTGTGCCTCGTTTTGTTGTGTAGGTACGGTACTTATTCTATTGTATATTCTACTTCATCTAACACTAGTCTCACACACATTTACTTCTTGCCCCATTAATTTATTTACCTATACCTTGTCATTTATTCATTCCGTACTATTAAGCATTTCCAATTTATTAAACAATTTTTCTTTATCTATTTACTTCTCACTGCTTGATTCAGATAACTTTAATGAATTTCAAAGGAATTTTGCATCTCAGTAATACACACCAGGCTATTTTATGTTGTGACCGAGAGAGATCAGACGTTCTCGTTAAGTAGTACACTAATACGAGCTGTAAACATTAATCGAGAGCACACGTGAACTGCATGCATGCCTTGTGTCTAAAAGGTGCCGTGCCAACATTCAGGTCATATGGCGTCGTTTGTAAGCGTTCGCCAGATAGAAAGTCACTCACCTATGTAAGGTAGATAATGATGCATGCAACCTATTAGCGGGAGACACGAAGGTCCGGGAATCTCCTCAAAGGGCTTGGCATCTTCCCAGGATATCCCGGCACTCTCTGTGGGGAGGAAAAACAAAATCTGTACGTTAGTAATGAGGCAACAACTATGAGAAAGGAAAACGAGAGGTGAAGGTAGCTGATTAATATTAAACTTGGTAAATAGATGATGGAAAGACTGGTTCTCAAACAGGGCGATAGATGACTGAAATAGACTCAGTAATCAGATTTTCAATGAAAAGTGAATAGCGAGTTATAAGAGATTACATTAGTTTATGAGGAGAAAAATTATAAGGGAGCTTCATCCAAGAACTGCCACGTGCAAGCCCATTACATAGCTAACAGCACAAAATTCTTAAAACGACAGTAACTTGTAAACATGGACAGCAAATCTCACCTGTTAGATAGCGTATAGGCACAGAATGACCTGGCAAGGAAACAGTCAAGGCTGCAGCTGCGGGTTGAGATAGCTTTGGGCATGCCAGCCGCTCGCCGACAACCCTGGCCATCCCCAGCACTACGCCCCTCATATTGCCCTGCATCCTTGTTCTGGAGGAGTCACAGCGATGATCTGATGTAGGCCTAACTCTCTTCTCTGATGTCTCTTGTCGTTAATGTCATAGCACTACATAGGGAAGGTGTGTGTCTGGTTTTTGCTGCGAAGTTCAGTTTGTTCCTTTTGACACCTTCCTGCCAACGCTCAGTTCCGCACGTCTATCTTTCTCTCTTTCCACTGACCCAATGAGCTTGTCTCCTCTGCCATTGACGTCATTCCTGGCAACTTTCTGACGTCACAACTTGTTCGGTGCGTCGCCCTCTCTTTGAATGCCCTTGATTCAGGATGGCAGGATATTACTCTCAGTGTTTGTCCTTGTTAAACACGTGTCTGGCTAATGTTTCTTATCTCCGTTGTGTATATTCTTACTTTAGTGGTGCGGCTAAGTGTTAACTTATGCTTACAAGGAATAGCTTGTGTCCTCACTCCTAAGTGCAGCTCAGCAGAACACGCCACATTTCAGCTGGTCCCACTCCCTACTATCTAACTCGTGGACAATAAGATTCACTTGACAGGTCTGACCGCTGCTGTTCCATTGTTTTTTTTTTTTTTTTTACTCCTGACAGGTCGGGGAGCATCACCACGGCTCCTTCCAGCAATCCTGACTCAGAAATAGCAGGTGAATAGAATGTTTCAAAACTTTTCTTTTGTACGTTGTCCCCAGCCAGCCAGAGAGAGAGAGAGAGAGAGAGAGAGAGAGAGAGACTTAAACTTCACTAATATATTTGATGCATCTTCATTCCCCCCCCCGTCTCTCTCTCTCTCTCTCTCTCTCTCTCTCTCTCTCTCTCTCTCTCTCTCTCTCTCTCTCTCTCTCTCTCTCTCGAGAGAGAGAGAGAGAGAGAGAGAGAGAGAGAGAGAGAGAGAGGGGCACGCCCAGTGTCGCTCTACTGTACTGATGTCAAATTTTCGCAGGTTTTTCGGAGCGCCCTGAAATTTTAATACCTTGTTGTAATTCTTGCGGCATTTTTATTTTCTCCAATATTAGCATAGGAAAACTTCATTCGTTGTATGCTTTCAGATCTAGATTTTTGCCTTTTATATGATCTTTTCATTTAATAAATATTTTTGTCCGCACTGCACTAATATGGTGCACATGCGGTTAATGTATAGCTACTGGTAAGGTAGCAATTTTATTCATATTAGGCTGTTATCATTATTTGACTTACTATGAACTACACATTATGATGGATCGCTCGGTCTTGCCACTCAAGAGCTCCATCTGGGGAAATAAAATATTTCTTCAAGCTGTCACGAACTGCTATAGCCTCTGCTGTAGCTCTATTGCTTCTTGTGTCAGTCAGGCTTGAATTCGAAGGATGGGAATGTGTAGCGTCATGAACATCGACACTTGCAAAGTAGTTGAAACCATTTTCATGCTGGATTGAATAATGGAGTACACAAATGTTTTTCACCACTACTTCATATACTTCAACACCTGTCTCCATTGACGTTTTAAGTATACCTACCATTTTTTTTTTTTTTTCTTTAGCTAACATTTCAAAGGCACACTCCAGCACCACACACTCCACCTTTCCATCCTCTCCCTTTTCATATCCACAATGTGTTCTTCCTCATACCATTTTTCATATATCGGTACCTCTTTTTCTCTATATTGTTTCATATACCCTTTTGCTCCATCTAATTCTTCCATTTACTTAGCTCTACATGTTTCACTACTCAGGCATCACATTTTTTCCTTCCTTCCTTCGATCTCTCCATTCATTATTTTCTTTTTTCCTTCCATTTCTTCCTTTAATGTATTCATTCATTCATTCATTTTTTTCTTTTTCGTCTATTTTCTTTATTCCTTTCATGTATTAATTAATAAATTGTTTCTTCCTTTTATATCATTTATCAATTATATTACTATTTTATTGTTTTCTCACCGCATCTCTAATTTTTTGCGTTAACTACTACTCTCTCTCTCTCTCTCATGAAATAAGTAAAATCAACAATCAAAATACAGGAGAAAAAAAAAAAAACACGAGGTACAGGTTGCAGAATAGATTATAAAGAAGGATAAATTTAGGAATCCCGAGGGTGAGATACACTAAGAGCCATAACATTGATCGTCCCGCGCCTCGGCTGAGTGAGGGAGGGAGTGAGGCAGTGGGCGTGTTTTGTTTGGCTTCCCTGCTGTCACTTGATTGTGTTCACCCCGATCTCTGAATCAATTCCTCCCTGCTTGGCCGCTGAGGTGTGTGCTGCGGGGTTGGCAAGGACAGACACGCATTGCAGGTTAGCAGATGACCACTTGTGTGAATCGGTGTTTGGGGTTGGAATTTTTTTTTTTTATTGTTAATGGTAAAGTTGTATTAGCCAGTGTTTGGTGTATTGGTGTTCGTTACTGGGGTGGTATTGAGATAACATCAGCGTTTTCATGTTAGGGTTATTTGAGGTGAGTGGTCATTGTCAAGTCAGACCACTGCATACCAACGGCTGCCCATTGCTTATTCAACACTAGAAACGCTCGTCCCCAGTAAAAGTTCCATTCCCAACCTGTAACACTCGATAAGATTTCTTTGGTAATTGTTTACAAGTAATTCGCGTTCCCTCACCGCCTTCATCCCAAACAAACTTGGTGGAGTCAGGAATTTTGGGTGGTTGAAGAAAAAAAAGCAAAATATGGGTGTTAAAAAACTGGGAATTTCACTATACATGGTGAATTTTTCTAAACTAACCTATCCTAGGTGGTGGGGAGGGGGCAGAACCTCCCTTGAACATTCCACTTGGACATCAACCTAACTATACTTAAACCTGACGAATCCTTACAAAACACCTCAAAAATTGCACCATTATGCCTTAGCAGTGAGATGAAGAGATTCTGAGGGTGATGGAGATGCATACAGCTTTGCGGCTTCATTAATAAACATGTGGAACCTCTTCTTTATGTCTGTAGTATAATACATTATAAATATATTGCTGTTGCTAAATATCCCACATAGTAATATTTCCTGCTGAACACTGGCACTGTTCACTTCAACTCCACCCACTGAGTAGCCATAGTAACAAATGACAGTGAGCCTCTATCAGAACTCATTGTTTGGATTACAATTTGAAAGAAAATTCATATTTTGGCAAGAAATAAATACAGCTTGGAAATAAATAGGTTGAGATTATTTCTGTAAACATCAACCAAAGTAGTGAATTAAGTGAATCACGGAGAGGGAATGCTGATATTCCAATCAATGAATTGTGTGAATTTTATTATCTACTTCAGTGAGCCAAATGTCCAATCCTCCATACAAACCTGACTGTGTCTCAGCTTTACAGCATTGTGCAGTAGTCCTTAGCCACCTCTTCCTCATTCCTTACTAAATGCTTTATGGATATACACAGAAGTATGTCAACATTTTGAAGTGGATGGTACTTAAGGTGACAGTGGGTGGTCTGAAGGAGACATGCAATAGACCTCAGTAAGCCAACATTGTGTGTCTCTTTGTCAAACCTGTGACCTGACCAGTCTTATAACCAGTCACTGTTATGACCACACAACACCCTCACCAACCCTCCATGTACTGGTCATGTGAGTGGGAGGCAGGGCAGCAGCTCAGCAGGGGTTCAGGTGGTAGGTTAAGTTGAAGCCTCGGCCGGTGAACTGACTGTCACTCATCACTTGCACCAGGAATGGGCCACTGGTGGAGTCTGTTGGAAATTAAGATCATCAGCACTCATTTAACAGTTTCATTCTTTATTTTCATGTAAAGTTTGATGGCAGAAATAATGATTGAGTTGGCACACATTTTACAGCTCTGTGCTTAAGTGACAAGGAGGATTGTTTTAACTATCAGATGGACAGCTTATGGCCAATGCTGAGTTTGTATTAGCAGATAGTACTTTTTTCCCTCTCACATCTAACTTCTAGCTCCAAGGTGCCATTGATAACCATTCCTCTAATCCTTTACTCTCAGTCTCACCTTCTGTCACTGCCTCACTAACACACACACACACACACACACACACACACACACACACACACACACACACACACACACACACACACACACACACACACACACACTGCCTTCTCACCTGTCACTGGGCCATTGTCTGTGGGTTGTGGCTCCACAGACCCGTCGTTTAACCTGTCCCCACACAGCCGGGTCCCTGCCATCACCACATAGTCTCCCCGGCATGGCACCACGCCCACCCCTGCCTCCCCAGGTGTCACTGTTGGTGTCAGCAAGTCTGGGTTGAAAGGACAGGAGGGAATAGAACTTGTTAATGGTAGAGAGAACGTGAAGGAATAGTGTCTTTTTTGCATTAATAGCAGTGGTAGTCAGGATGTGATGGTGGTGTGGTGGTGGTTGTGGTTGTTGTAGGCCACTGACCATTTCTGAGGCTGAAGTTAACCATTTGGAAGGTGGTGTTGTCCATCTTGTCACCAGCAGTGTAGGTGATGGAGCAGAAGGCGGCGGCGCGGGCCACACACACTGCGTAGTTCAGGTTGTTCTGTGGTGGACGGTGTGGAAAAGTGTCTAGGGAATTACTCTATACAATATTAAAGGTTGATCAACTATACATATATTTTTGCTCTCATTATTGCTGATTCTTATTGTGATGGAGGATGGGTAATGAATGAGGTGAGCCGTCTGCATGGAAGCTTACCAGGTATTGTGAAGAGCCGTTGGGCAGGTAGTTGAATGAGGCAAAGGAGCCATGAGAGGAGGCATAGTACTGGAGGCAGCCATCAGGAGGTGTACCCTCACCACAGCACTCCACCTACACCTCACAATGCAAAGTGCAGCAACCAAGGTTATACATATGTGCAGGACAGCGAGTTGATTATACACACACACAAACACACACAGCAATAGGTCAGTGGAGTATATTTATTAGTGGAATTAATTGTATGTGTCAGGATTATTTAAAGCAGTGTTGGTCATCTTTTAGTGTGACAGCCAGATTGGATGGTCAGTGTGTTATGAGGTTTCATATTGCTTACAAAGAAGAACCATTGTAGGTATGTAAAATTTTGTAATCTTTATTTCTATCTGATAATGGGGATATGCTCCTCTTTTAATATGAATGTGTGTATGTAGTGATTAATTTATTATGTGTTGTTGTGCTTCCCAGTGGGTTTGGTATTGTTTGTTTAAAGTCTCAAAAAAAATATGATCAAATTCTTAAGAGACGGGACCTGACAAGCTTGACTGAATCCTATAAAGAGATATAAGATAATAGTAAATGTGAGGTAAGAGCAGACACAAACACACCTGGGTGACTTCAATCTCCCACCGTCGGCCAGGCTCCTCCCCTTGTGTTGTCACCATCAGCTCCACCGGTCCCAACACTCGCCCCACTCCCACATATACTGCCACATTACGAAAGAGAGAGAGAGAGAGAGAACTGGTTATAATGTATAGGTTATATATTAGTATGCATCATCTCATCCATACACAGCTTTCTATCAGCCACACCTATGAGGTCCTGCATCAACTCCTGCACTAGTGAGGTGGAAAGGAAAAGGTTGAAAGTAGAATGATAGACAATAGATGGAAGTTGAATCAAAGCATAGAAATATCTCTTTGTCAGTTATTCCCATTGATGTGGTGTGTTGATAAGTAACCAAAGAGACACAGTGATCACAAGATAGTAATACTGTATAGCACATTCCATCAGAAGCCAACAGACAGTGCCACGTATAGAGTACCTCTTAGTGCCAGATACTCACGGTGTTGACCGCTGTTAGTGCCACAGAGCCTTGGCACTACAGAGTTGATGTTTTGACCGAAGAGTGCCAGGTGGTCCCTGTTGCAGTGGCCCAGTGTGGGAGGTGCCAGCTGCAAGAGTGCCATAGTGAAGGGGGAGGAAGAGATGTATTGTGGTTTTTTCAGCATGAGTATAGTTTTAGGTACAGATGAGTGACATGTATAAAGCTGTGGTAACTTGTTTTTTTTTTTATATATATATATATATATATATATATATATATATATATATATATATATATATATATATATATATATATATATATATATATATATATATACATATGCTATTTTATCTTTCTCTTTTCATTTTCATTTCTATCATTGGTTTTCTTACACACACACACACACACACACACACACACACACACACACACACACACACACACACACACACACACACACACACACACACACACACACACACTTTTCAAGACGTATAACAGGTTCAACATCACTGAAAAACCTGCAACACAACACTATCATCTTGACTCCAACAACACTACATCAACATAAGAACACTCAGAGATAGAACACAAACCTGGAACACATGAAAGTCAAGTCGAAGGTAACAAATTGCTGTTGAGATCTTTTGAACATGCAGAGTGCAGGTGGTTCCCCCGGTGAGACGAGCAGGGTGGGTCCAGTAGGTCCTGTTAGTGACTGTCTCTCCCCCGCATCCCCGCACAAAGGCTGTGGTGGTAGCAATGATAGGAAAAGTCAGACCACATAGGACTGTATTCTGAAATATTTCCATGGTGCATTTATATATTTTGAAATGCTTTGCTTTCTCACTGTCACTGCTTTCCAAAGGCTCCAGTTGAAGATACTTGTGTTTTTAAGGGTATTTTTATGTTTCTGATGATAGACTGGTAAGATTTCTAAAAGGAGAAACTGTCTTTGAAAACCTGGTTCGTTGTCTCTATGGCCTTGGAAAATTATTGCAGTGAGAGGGAAAGACATTTCCGAATATGGAAAGAAAGGAAAGGAAAGGAAAGAAAGTGCTGCTGTGAACAGAAAATAATTAACCAGGAATGGAAATAGTATATGAAAAAAGGAAAAAAGCAAAAGTTAAAATATATTAATTCATCATTGTGATTCGTAACAATGATAGTAGTAGTAGTAGTAGTAGTAGTATTCCTTGTAGTAGTAGTAGTAGTAGTAGTACTAGTAGTAGTAGTAGTAGTAGTAGTAGTAGTATTACTAGTAGTAGTAGTAGTAGTAGTAGTAGTAGTAGTAGTAGTAGTAGTAGTAGTAGTAGTAGTGGTGATGGTAGTAGTAGTAGTGGTAGTAGTAATAGCAGTAGTAGTAGTAGTAGTGGTAGTAGTAGTAGTAGTGGTAGTAGTAGTAGTGGTAGTAGTAGCAGTAGTAGTAGTAGTAGTAGTAGTAGTAGTAGAATGGACTCACCTACACAGCAGACAGCGTAGTGTTCCGCGTTACAGGGAAGCGATGGGGTGCCTCCTCCCCGTAAACATTCCTCCTCTACTAGACACACGCCCCCACGCCCCCCATCACCTACGCACGCCGCGCCACTCGCACGCGCTCCCCTCGCTACCACCCCCAGGAAGGCCCTCAGATAGAACACTGCGGGAAGAGAAGGCGTGTCGTGTTAAAGATCCTCGGTGCGATGTTTCTTAATGCCTTAGTGTTTCAAGTGTTGCAGGTGATGGCAGTGTTGTTGTGTTGGGTGAATTGGAAGTGCTGGTGTGATTATATATACATTTTATTTCTTCTTTTTCATTTGTGTGGCGTTGTGAAGGGAAAAGCTTAAGTTACGTCTATGTACACTTACTCATGTTTTATTTTATTTTATTTTATTTTTCAGCAGACTCAAGGGTGAAGTTCCTGTTTTTTTTTTTTTTTTCAATTAAAAGTATCATATCTTTAAATTCACGTGTATTATTTGGATATTTTACAACGTTTCGAAGTGCTGTGTGTGTGTGTGTGTGTGTGTGTGTGTGTGTGTGTGTGTGTGTGTGTTATAGCTAGGACAGCGTGTAGGCTCTCTTGTAGTACCTACACTTGGGCTGCCTCAGGGTGTAGCGGGGGAAGGGCGTCTGGCGTGAGCGTCGGTGTGGTGAGGGAGACTGTGGCCAGCTCACCTTCCACTGGCTGTCTGTTGGTGGTGGCTTGCTTGCTGGAGACTTCTTGCCTTTCTTCATGGAGTGTGTTACTGTGGGTCTCTTTGTCTCCTTTTCTCTCCACGCTGGTCTGCCGAGGTGCATGGGGTGGGTGGGGCTGGGGGAAGGTGCCAGGGTTTGTGGGCTAGTGGCGGGCGGTCTAGTGTGTGTTGCGTGGGTTGGGTGGTGGGTACGTGTGGGTGTGGGCGTAAGAGTTCACCCTTGCATCCCTACGTGAAGCGAAAAGATGAGGAAGATGAACGAAGTCTTGAAAAAGTTAACACACTCACCGCTACTCGTTCTGATTCCAACCATTGTTTTTGTACTCGTATTTTGCACTTTCTCTCTTTCTTTCTCTCTTCCTTTGTGTTCGTCTTCTCCGTCAGTAGCAGCGTCCTTCCCCACGCCTGTCACGAGCACAAGTACGGCGTGAACCCTGCCTCTGCTCATCCCCAATGGAGCTGAGAGGGAAAGGGAGAGAAAGTATCGTGCATGAGAATATTACGATGACAACACAGGATTACCACAGACACCCTTTGATTGACCCTTCTAGCTCCGTTTTCTTTCATATTGACAAGTTTTCTCTTAAACTTGGTAATCAAACGTCTATTTCTCTTACATTAATCGTTTTTATCAGCTTAGGAGTGAGAAGGAAGGATTTAGAGAGTGTGTTAAGCTTGGATCTGAAGGCAAGTGACTGTGGCGTGACGGGGAAATGTAGATACGGGTTACTTGACGCCGTGACACCGCACCGTAACGGGAAGGATTGCAGAGAGAGAGAGAGAGAGAGAGAGAGAGAGAGAGAGAGAGAGATTTTGTTTAGTAATGTCTGTTTATATTTAATTTTCTCCTTTCATCACATTGCCTTTATATTATGTCTTTCCTTCCTTCCTTCTTTCCTTTCTTTCTTTCTTTCTATCTTTCTTTTTTCTTCCTTTCTTCCCTCCTTTCTTCTTTTCTTACTTTCTTTCTTTCTATCTTTCCTTCCTTCTTTTCTTTGTTTCTTTTTTCCTTCTTTCCTTCCTTTTTTTCTTCCTTCCTTCCTTCCTTCCTTCCTTCCTTCCTTCCTTCCTTCCTTCCTTCTTTCTTTCTTTCTTTCTTTCTTTCTTTCTTTCTTTCTTTCTCTCTCTCTCTCTCTCTCTCTCTCTCTCTCTCTCTCTCTCTCTCTCTCTCTCTCTCTCTCTCTCTCTCTCTCTCTGATTAGTCAAGTCCCCCTTTCAAACACGCACTTTGCCCTTCGATAAAATAAAGATATAACTGAGGAGGAAGTGAGGGGAGGGAAGAGGAAGCGAGGGGAGAGAGGGGACGGGGTGAGGGAAGGTGAGAGAGAGTGATGAGCAGGAGGAAGTATATGGGCGAGGAAAGGCAGAGGTGATGGAGGAGATGAGGGAGAGGTATGACTTGAAGAAGGTAAAGTGTGGTGGTGGTGGTGGTGGTGGTGGTGGTATATATATATTTTTTTTACTTCTTATTGTTGTTGTTTTGTTTTTGTTGTAATTGTTGTGTTTTTGTGCTTGTTTTATTTTTGTTACTGCTCCTCCTCCTCCTCCTCCTCCTCCTCCTCCTCCTCCTCCTCCTCCTCCTCCTCCTCCTCCTCCTCCTCCTATTACTACTACTACTACTACTCCTACTAATACCACCACCACCACCACCACCACCACACAGTTTATTTTCCCACACCTTGCTTGCTCCATCTCGTATTATGTCATCCATTTTACTTATTTTGTTCAGTAACTGCAAGCACATCAATACATCACCTCTTTTCCTCCTTCAGGTGTTTAGTTCCAATACCCAAAGCTAGATGGCGTTCACTGAGGGGGGTCACGAGGGACACTTAGGCCAGTATTCTTAAACGCCTTGCTCTCTCACCATCACTGGTTTCCAAAGTCTCTAGTTGAAGGTAATGATGTTTTTTAAGGGATTGAAATAGTGAAGACTGTGGCCATTAACCTTCTGACCTCCATAGACCTTTCCTAATGTCAATAAAATGGTCTAATCTTACACAAATCTCAAGGTAAAAATGCGTCCTAGTACTAAAGGGATTAAAATAATGAAGACTGTGGCCATTAACCTTCTGACCTCCATAGACCTTTCCTAATGTCAATAAAATGGTCTAATCTTACACAAATCTCATGGTAAAAATGCGTCCTAGTACTAAAGGGATTAAAATAATGAAGACTGTGGCCATTAACCTTCTGACCTCCATAGACCTTTCCTAATGTCAATAAAATGGTCTAATCGTACACAAATCTCATGGTAAAAATGCGTCCTAGTACTAAAGGGGTTAAGTGTACGAAGATAAGACAAGTAAGGGAATCAGTCACAACCAGAAATGTTGATATACACACGGCGGTTAGTCACTGTGATCCGTTCCTGCCTCCCTGCATCCCTGCATCCCTGCTTGCTTGCTTGCTTATAGAGGAAGGTTCAATACTTTTTTTCTCCTTTAATAATGTAGAAATGTTGTACACTACCAACTGCCACTCCATAAATGTCAAATATCCAAAAATATGCGTATCTTTATAAATGTTTCTAAATGTCCCAAAAAATGTTAATCTCTGACACTATAATCGTAAAAACACACATAAAGGATGATTTGCCGAGTTCTCAAGACTGTTATTTTCCTTTCAATAATGTGGAGATGTTAATATGAAGGAATATCTTACACCATGTGCCTTCTTTGATCAAGTGTGAGAGGATAAGAGACGAGGTAAAATTATGGTAGGAATTTGTCTCCTCCTCCTCCTCCTCCTCCTCCTCCTCCTCCTCCTCCTCCTCCTCCTCCTCCTCCTCTTCCTCCTCCTCCTCCTCCTCCTCCTCCTCCTCCTCCTCCCTTAGCACTTGTCACAGGCGCTCTTCATCATCATCACCTCAAAAAAAAAACTCATCTTCCGACCTTTTCTTCCTTCCTCCCTCCTCTCTCTCCTCTCTCTACTCTCCTCTCTCCTTTCCACTCTCCTCTTCCCTCTCTCCTCTTTCTTCCCTCCTCCTCCTTCTCTCCTCCTTCCCGTTGATGACACGATCACTTGGCATGCTTCATGAGTCAAAGGAGGGACAGACAGATGCGTTAGGGGGAAGGAATGAAAGGGGGAGAAGGACAGGTGTGAGAGAAGAGGGGTGGTAGAGACGTGGATATATAGGTTTGTGGGGCAGATGTAGAATGCAAGGTGTGGTTAGAAGAGGATTTAGTTGGTTTGCTGTGAGGGAATTGTACAAAAGGGTAAACTACGGAACTGTGTTAAGAGAAGGGAGAAATTTGGCTGTTATATAAAGTGGAAGTGTAGGAAATGGTGTCTGTTGGAAGGAAAGAGAGCCGTATGTGTGTTAGAGAAAGGACTGGGAGAGAATGACATGTGTTAAGAAAGGGAAACCATGCAGCTGTGTGTTGATAGAAAGAAATTTGGTAGTTATATACACTGGTAGGGAAGGAAATGTGTCTGTGGAAGGAAAAAAAAAAAAGTGGACCGGTAGATTTGTTTTGAGAGAATGACGGGTGTACAGAGAAGGAAACTATGCAGCTGTGTGTTGATAGAAGGGGGAAACGTGGCAGATATGTACAGTGGAAGAGGAAATGGTGTTTGTGAGAAGAAAAAAAGGGACATCTGTGTGGAAGGACTGGTAGCATTGTTAGGAGAGAATGACAGGTGTAAAGGAAGGGAAACCATGCAGCTGTGTGTTGATAGGAGGAAACTTGACAGAGAAGGAAGTGTGTCTGTGGGAAGAAAATAAAAAGGGACGGATGTGTGTTAGAGAGAAGCACTGGTAGATATGTTGGGAGGAAAATTATGCAGCTGTGTGTTGATAGAAGGGGAAAACTTGGCAGATTACAATGGAAGAGAAGGGAGTGTGTCTGTGGGGAGAAAATAAAAAGGGACGGATGTGTGTTAGAGAGAAGCACTGGTAGATATGTTAGTAGGAAAAATAATGCAGCTGTGTGTTGATAGAAGGGGAAAACTTGGCAGATATGTACAGTAGAATAAGGAAATGGTGTTCGTGAGAAGATAAAAGGGATGAATGTATGTTAGGAAAAGAGACTGACATGACGACTGGTAGGTTTGTTGGGAGAGAGAATGACAGATGTAAAGGAAGCGAAATAATGAAACTGTGTGTTGATGGAAGCGAGAAATTTGGCAGTTATGTACAGTGGGATAAGAAAATGGTGACTGAAGGGAAAGAAGAGACAGATGTGCATTGAAGAGAGAGAGAGAGAGAGAGAGAGAGAGAGAGAGAGAGAGAGAGAGAGAGAGAGAGAGACAACAGGAAAGAGTAAAGGTTAAGGGAGAATGAGGGAGAGGTTTGGTACAGGGGCATGATGGGTGACAGGGGATAGAGGGAAGGGGGGGGAAGGGGTGCCAGGTGTGTGAGGCACTATAGGGGGTAAGGTGAGATCTGGCACTGTGTGGGTAGGTGTGGTGAGTGCCAAGAACGTGTGTGTGTGTGTGTGTGTGTGTGTGTGTGTGTGTGTGTTGTATCTCTCTCTCTCTCTCTCTCTCTCTCTCTCTCTCTCTCTCTCTCTCTCTCTCTCTCTCTCTCTCTCTTGGCACCACATTCGCAAGAAGGTATTGTGTCAAATGTCAGATGTAGGTCGTGGGTCAGTGATGTGGTGGTGATGGTGGTGATGACTGTGGTAGTGACTGTGGTGGTGACTGTGGCGCCAGCTGTGGTGGTGGTGGTGGTGAAGTTATTTGTGGCGATAACCTCTAGAGTTGACCAATATGTCCAAGAGAGAGAGAGAGAGAGAGAGAGAGAGAGAGAGAGAGAGAGAGACTTGCCAAATTTCTTAACAGCTTTTTGGGGAGCCAAGAAATGTCCCACTTATTTTAGTGGAGAGGAGGAGGAGGAGGTAATAAGAGGGGAGGGGAGAGGAGGAAGGGGAAGAAGAAGAAAAAGAAGAGGAGGAGGAGAATGGAGAGTAAAGAAAGGGGGAGTGGAGGAGGAAAGAGAAAGAAGATGGATAAAGAAATGGAGGGAGAGTAAAAGAGGAAAAAAAATTATGGAGATGGAAGAGGGAGAGAGAGAAAGAAAAGAGGAAAAAAAGGAGGAAAAGGAGACAGTGAAAGAAGGAAGAAGAGATAAAAGAAGACTAAAGAGAAAATTAAAGAACTGATAGAGGGAAAGATAGCCGGACGAGCAGAGAGAGAGAGAGAGAGAGAGTTGCAACATGTTTCGTAACTTATTACTGATATGCATGTTGAGAATCGTCATGCTCTCTCTCTCTCTCTCTCTCTCTCTCTCTCTCTCTCTCTCTCTCTCTCTCTCGCGCTGTGTACCTTGGCATGCGCATAATGGTGTATGGTGGTGTGTTATTACTGCACAAACAACCACCATCGCCACCGCCATTAATAAAAACCACCACCACCACCACCACCACCACCACCACCACCACCACCACCACCTCCACCACCACTACTACTACTACTACTATCATTCATACACTTGTTGCTATCAGTCATCCAAGAGAGATTGTCACTTGTTATTGTTGTAGCTGCTGGTGGTGCTGGTGGTAGTGAAGGAAAGAGGAACAAATGAGGAGGAGGAAGAAGAAGAAGAAGAAGAAGAAGAAGAAGAAGAAGAAGAAGACTTTTGGGGGTGACCACTGTATCCGAAATAGCTTGCTGGCCTTCCCCACATTGTATCTCTCTCTCTCTCTCTCTCTCTCTCTCTCTCTCTCTCTCTCTCTCTCTCTCTCTCTCTCTCTCTCTCTCTCTCTCTCTCTCTCTCTCTCTCTCTCTCTCTCTCACACACACACACACACACACACACACACACACACACACACACACACACACACGAAGGACGGAGAGAGAGAGAGAGAGAGAGAGAGAGAGAGAGAGAGAGAGAGAGAGAGAGATGACGGCGGTCGTGTTATTAAATTTAGCTGCGTTATACGTCATGGAAAGAAAAGAGGAAAGGGAGAGGGGTGAGAAGGAAATTTTTAGAGAGAGAGAGAGAGAGAGAGAGAGAGCGAGCGAGCGCAAGTGAGCAAGCGAGCAAACACACGTGGCGCGAAGTCTCTCTCTCTCTCTCTCTCTCTCTCTCTCTCTCTCTCTCTCTCTCTCTCTCTCTCTCTCTCTCTCAATTAATTATGTCATTGCTTAATGAAGTAAAATTCCTTGCATTATTACCATTTACTACTACTACTACTACTACTACTACTACTACTACTACTACTACTACTACTTTACTTTACCCCCAGCAGGCACCATGGGAGGAGAACAGAGTCGCGTTGAAGGAGGAGGAGGAAGCGGTAGCGGGGGCGGCGGGTCAGGAGGGAGCAGCGGGGGAAGCACAGGGGGGCGGGGCACGGAGGGGACGGCACCGGGGACAAGGAGGGGGTCGGAGAATAACAGACCGACTTCCACCTCCCCACGCCCCTCCATCTCCTCTGACGCCGATCTTCCCTACATCTCCTACACCGTGAATCGTCCCATTGGAGGTGAGTGAGGAGGAGGAGGAGGAGGATGTGCAAGGAGAGGGAAATAATTGGAACATGAGTGGGAGGAGTAAGAGAGTGGAGGTGAGGAAGGGGGAGTTGCTGGGTATGTATGTGTGTGTGTGTGTGTGAGAGAGAGAGAGAGAGAGAGAGAGAGAGAGAGAGAGAGAGAGAGTGTTTTTTACTCTCAAGGTGGAAATTGTTGCGTTTTTCTTTTTTCTCTTGTTGTTTTTCTCATCACTACCTCTACTACTACTACTAATACTAATACTAATACTAATACTAATACTATTACTACTATTACTATCACCATCAAATTTCTACCCAGTGTATGCCACCGGCTATCAGCTGCCCACTATCACTGCCAACCACCACCACCACCACCACCACCACCACCACCACCACCACTACCACTATAAAAATACATCCACGTCACAGGATCACCATCACCACAGGAACCACCACCACCACCACTATTACCCAGATTTACCAGCACCTCCTTCTGTGCCTGCTTCAGACTCCCCCAAGCACACATCGCGGGGGCTGCGGGGCCTGCGAGGGTCTGGCGGAGGGGGGTCGCCAAGGAGGAGCCGCTACTACCGAGGCCCGCACTCCCACACACGCCCGCAGGAGGTGGTGGTGGTGCGGGAGGCCACCACCACCTCCACCACCGTTGATCCTGAGCTGGCCAGGCTGCAGGTACTGGTTGTTGTTCATGTTTTTGTTTTGAGTCAGAAAGATTAGCTGTACCATTATTACTTTTATTTATTCAATTTTTTTATTAAGTTAGTCTAGGTTAGAGTATGTTACTTTGGGTTAGGTTAGGTTAAGTTAATGTATGATCTCTTTCCTCCAATGTGTTCGTCAGTATTTCCTCATCCCAGTCAGCTTGTCACTTTATCAATCTATCACACCGCCGTGGTACAGTGGAACCATGCAAGCTTTGAGGTCCGAGGGTCTTCAATCGCACGGGTTCGAATCTTGTCCACGGTCCGAGTGTAGGTTGGGCTTCCTCACTCGGGGCAACGGTTTCCTAGCGGGTGGGCTTTGAAATAGGAGGCACCACAAAAAGTATCCCCTTTAGCCCATAAATGCCCGTGAAAAGCCCACATGGTATAAATAAAAAAAGAAAAAGACAATTAATTACCTGGAAAATTTACCTCAGCATCTGTATTATAACCTTACGAAATCTGGGCCATGGGGTGAATGAATAAGCTAAATTTCGAAGCTATTGCAAAGATGTGTGTGGTTTCAGGATGAGTTATTTGAACTTCCCTAAAATTAGAGTTTCTCTCGCTAAAGTCTGCGGTACGAGCTTGTCACGTTTCAGTAGTTCTGCGGAGTTTATTTGCCCTGTTTTATTATTGCATGCTGTCGGTTTCCAGTTATTATTATTATTATTATTCATATTTTTATTATTAGCCTTAGTAGTAGTAGTAATAGTAGAGGTAATTCATAGCGTCCTCCTCTTCATTTTTCTTTTTTTCTCTTATAATAATGAAAATGATAGTAATTGATAGTAGAAAAGTAGTATTAGTTGTAGAAATTATAGTGATAGCAGTAATAGTAGTTGCCGGAAGAAGAAGATCCCCAATTTTGCTTTTGAGGTTTGTTACTATTATTATTATTATTATTATTATTATTATTATTATTATTATTGTTGTTGTTGTTGTTGTTATTATGACATGACCAGTATTACATTTCAAAAGTATAATTCATCCAGTTGTTTTGCTTGTTGCAGAGTAATTTATATGTTTACTTAGCTAATAAATTGTATCATTCTTCTTACATTTGGTGTGTGGCGGGCAGGTGTCCTTTACGAGTGTGTCCTTGTGTTATCATCAGTGGGAAGTGTCCCCATCAGACCCTATCACCACCTGCGCCCTGCTGGCACGCCCTCACCCCGGCCTAGAGAGAGAGAGAGAGAGAGAGAGAGAGAGAATGTTCCTTGACCTAAACAAACCCAAAAGCATGCTCTCTCTCTCTCTCTCTCTCTCTCTCTCTCTCTCTCTCTCTCTCTCTCTCTCTCTCTCTCTCTCTCTCTCTCTCTCTCTCTCTCTCTCTCTCTCTCTCTCTCCCTCCCTCCCTCCTCCCTCCTCCCTCCCTCCCTCCCTCCCCCTCCTTGACAACCTCCACCTTCATCTCCTCCTTCACCGTTTCTTTCATCACCATGTCACCATGCACATCTCCCATCACCTCTCACTATATCACCATCACACAAGACTTAACATCTTTAACCACCACCACCACCACCACCACCACCACCACCACCACCACCCACATCATCTTTCATACTATCTTCACCACCTTCATCACACTCTCCACCCGTACAGTCCATCCCGACGTTCCTGCCCATCATGCGTGGCGCCCTCACTGCCCCGTCAGCAAGGGATCCTGAGGTACTGGAACGCCTTGACACCGCCGCCCTTGTGGAACTCTGCCGCCGGTACCAATGCCACCTGCACCTCGCTGCCTCCACCACCACCCAGGCACAGGACGCCCTTGCTAACAAAATCCGTGATGTGGAGAGCACCCTTAGCACCGTCGTGACTAACCTGACAGAGAGGCAGAAGAGTTTTGCCTGGTATGCTGAGAAACTTGGTCATGTTAGTGAAGTGAGTCATGCCCTCTCCCGTTGTCACGCTTCCCTCAACCTGATTCTTGAGAGCTTGGACGCCCTCAACACAGCCCTGCCTATCAATGAGCGACTGGAGCCCTTCGTCTGGACTACCGGCTGAGGGGAGGTGCAAGGGGAAGGGCGTGGAAAGGAGACAGATGGGAGAAAGCTGTGATTTTGTGATGGGGGTTGTACATAAGGAGAAATGGAAGTTGTAGTGTTGAGTTAGTGGTCAGATCTGAAAGGAATGGAAGACTGATGTT
The DNA here is from genome assembly GCF_017591435.1 of Portunus trituberculatus. Lineage (NCBI taxonomy): Eukaryota > Metazoa > Arthropoda > Malacostraca > Decapoda > Portunidae > Portunus > Portunus trituberculatus. The sequence continues at coordinate 1,803,974 of NC_059263.1, read as the reverse complement.
GTGAAATGTTGTGATGGAGGTTATACTTAGATATGAAAAGGAGGAAGAGTTAGAGTATACAGTTAGAAGAGAAAGGGAATGATAAGTGGCTGTGATGAACTAGTAATAAGAGTGACAGGGACGAGTTAGGGTTTATACAGTTAGCAGTGATGAGGGAAGTGAGTGAGGGGAGAATGATGATTGGAAACGAAGAGAGAAGAAAGAGGGAACGATGTGATGCAAGTCAATGATACATACGGCTGATTAATTGAAGGACTGACTGATTGATGGATTGGAAGTCTGTACCGCGACGCCAGAGATTAAACAGTGGTAATTAATAGAGATGGGAAGGAGTGAAGGGAAGGGAAAGAGAAATAATTACGAAAGAAGAAAGGAAATGGAAAGAGAGGAGTGAGGGGAGAGAAGAAGACGTGGGTTTGATGTGAGAGGGGAAGAGAGAGAGAGAGAGAGAGAGAGAGACTGGGGTGAGACAGAACTTTAAAAAATATAAAATATACGAAAGAAGAGAAGAGTAAGAAGAATATTTAAGTATATAAAAATAAGAGGAGCCAGAGAGAGAGAGAGAGAGAGAGAGAGAGAGGTGATCTATTCCTGTATATATTTCTGTATAGAGTGAGAGAACAAGAGAGAGAGAGAGAGTGTGTGTGTTTGTGTGTGTGAGTAGTAGTAGAAGTAGTAGTAGTGATAGTAGTAGCATCAGAAGCAGCAGTGTTTGTTAATTGTTTGTGTTCTATAATGTTCTCTTGTCTCTCCTTAAGAATAATAATATAATCCATTTCAACGATGTATGGACGTGTTTCCTTGCCCTCCTTGAAACCTGACTCTTATTATTATTATTATTATTATTATTATTGTTAGTGATGGTGGTGGTGGTGGTGGTGGTGTTGGGGTGATGTAATAATAGTAACAGTAGTAGTAGTAGTGGTGATGGTAGTAATGGTGGTGGTGGTAGTAAATTCAATTCAATGGTCCATTCTCTCTCTCTCTCTCTCTCTCTCTCTCTCTCTCTCTCTCTCTCTCTCTCTCTCTCTCTCTCTCTCTCTCTCTCAATTTTCACCGTGGCTCAGAAGGAAGGAAGAGGGAAAATAAATAGAAAAAAATGACAGCTGTTTGAGCCTAGACATTCTTGGCGACTGTGTGAGAGAGAGAGAGAGAGAGAGCCATCTGAGACATAGTATACGGTTCTCTTTCCTTTCCTTCTCCTCTCCTCTTCTCTTCTCTTCTCTTCTCTTCTCTTCTCTTCTCTTCTATTTACATTTTTCCTCTAACTCTATTCCATTTTTTCCTTCTTTCCTTTTCATCTTATCTTGTTTTTCCTCTTTTCTTCCACATTTCTCCTGTTTTTCCTCTCCTCTTCCTTTCTTTATTTCTATTTCCTTCATTTCTTTTTTTCTTTCGTTCATATTTTCCTTTCTTCTGTTTCCTCTTTCATTTTTTGTCTTAGTTTTCTTCTTCCCTTTCCTTATTTGCTTTCCTCACATTTGTTTTATCGTTTTCTTCTCTTGTTTCTCTTTTCATTGTTATATTTCCTTTCCTATTTTCTTTTTTCCTTCTTTCAATACTTTTCTTCTCGCTGTCTTGTTTTTCCTGTTTCTCTTTTTCTTTAGTTTCATTCTTCCTATTCTCCATCAGTCTTGCCTCCTCCTTTTCCTCTACTTCGTTTTCTTTTCCTCCTTTTCTTTCCTATTTAACCCTTCCTTGTTTTCCACACTGTCTTGTCCTCTTTTCCTCTCTTTTCCCTCTTTTCTTTAATTTTTTCCTGCCCTTCCTTTCGTGTTTTGCCTTTTTTTCCCTTTTCTTCTTCTTCTTCTTCTTCTTCTTCTTTTAATTTCTTTTTCATTCGTTTTTTTTTTCCTGCTCTTCCTTCCATCTTATTCTCTTTTTTCCTTCTCTTATTCTCCTTTTTACCGTCTTTATTTTAATTTTCTTTCGTTGTTTTCCCTGCCCTTGCTTTCGTCTTGCCCCATTTCCTCTGTTATTCTCCTTGCTCTTCTTTTATTTTCCTTTCCCTTTCATCCCATTCCTTCCCTCACTCGAGCTTCTGACAACTTATTTTTCACCTTCAGTTTAGCCATTTACTTGCAACCGTAGAAGAGATTTTTTTTATTTACTTTTTTTCTTCATCTTTCATTTTTTTTTCATCTTTCTGACTATAAATCTTACTGGGCGTGTTAGAGGCTGGGTGGTAGCTTCATGTTATTGATATTGTTAGTGTTTTGTTTATCGTATATATTTTTTTTTGTCAAGTGGTTAACCCCTTCAATACTGGGAAACATTTGTACCTTGAGATTTGTGTATGATTAGACCATTTTATTGACGTTAGGAAAGGTCTATGGAGGTCAGAAGATTAATGGAAGGGGTTAATCAGCTAAAATAAGTTACAAGCGAAGTACTATAACTCACAAAGCGGAACTGCTAGGGGTTGGCGGGGATTTGGGGGGGGGGGAGATGCTGGCTGGTGCAAGGACCGGTCTCCTTGTTATGCCCTTCTTGCTCCAGTCTATCCATTTTCTGTTTGACATTGGGCCTTTAATAATTTCCCTTCGAGGTACATTTTTAATCCTTTTAATACCATGACGCGTTTCCATATTAATTCTGCTTACTATTTGGGGATTTTATACAGCTTCAGTATCTCATGTTGGGATTGAAATAGTGAAGACTTTGGCCATTAATCTTCTGACCTCCATAGACCCTTCAGTACTGAGACGCATTTTTACCTTGAGTTTTGGATATGATTAGACGATTTAATTACATTAGGAAGCGTCTATAGGGGTCTTTACTATTTTAATCCCCACACAAGTCTCTGAAGCTGAATAAACGCGCCAAAAAGTAACCTTAATGAACATGAATGAAAATTTGTCATTAACGTCAATAAAACCGTCTAATCATTCCTTAAAGTCATAGTAGAAATGCGTCCCTCTAAAGGGGTTAACCACCATTACTTCATACGAGAGGCTAAGTGTTACTACTATTTCGCATTAATTAGTTTTAGTGTCTATCTTAAATTTCATACTCTTATTTTATTTGTGTAAGCGTCGAGACTTAAAAAAACGATGGAGGAAGAAAAAAAAAGAAGACAGTCCCGATGTTGACACTGTTCTTTTTAGGTTAAGTGTTGCACCGGACAAAAATACGAGGAGAGAAAAATATTTAGTCCTGATGCTGCGTTTGTTCTCAGGATGGTTCTGTGACGTAGGTAGTGGTGGTGGCGGTGGTGGTGGTGCACGTGTTGAGAGGGTTTGTCTAGAACTTGGGGACTGTTTCTCTCTCTCTCTCTCTCTCTCTCTCTCTCTCTCTCTCTCTCTCTCTCGTTCCCTGTCTCCACATGCTTCGCTCTTTTAAGTCCATTGCAGGGATATTTCAGTAAGAATAGATTGCAGTTTTAAATTCTACCTTCTCTCTCTCTCTCTCTCTCTCTCTCTCTCTCTCTCTCTCTCTCTCTCTCTCTCTCTCTCTCTCTCTCTCTCTCTCTCTCTCTCTCTCTATCATTTGAGAAAGTAGCTAGAAAAGATGACGCCAGGAAACTAAGACTGGCTAGAATTGGGTGAAGGTCTGAGAGAGAGAGAGAGAGAGAGAGAGAGAGAGAGATTGTTACGTGCACTGCTAGCCAAATTGGGGACATAAGCGGTAAATTAGGATACGATTTTAAATTCGAGTGTCTTTCAAGATTCCTCGTGAGGGAGACACTTCTGAGCAGGAGATAAACTTAAGGGAGTGGAGGACGGAAACTTTAATGGCGGGAAATATTGAGTTATGGCGCTGCTGCAAGGTCGTGTGGGTAGGGTTGCAAGAGAGAGAGAGAGAGAGAGAGAGAGAGAGAGGGGTGGATAGAAGAGACGTAAATTCGTGAGAGGATAAAGAATTAACTCTTCAGTTGTTGTGAAGTAAGATATTAATAAAAACTGTCAATCGAAAAAAAAAAAGTGCTTTGGTTGTTGAAGTTAAATATAGTTGTTTTCTATGCACTATTGCTTAACCTAATGAATATTCTACGCACGTAATAAGATAGTTCTTCTTTAACCTCTTCAGTACCATGACGCGTTTACATATTCATTCTGCTTACTATTTGGTGATTTTACACAGCTTCAGAAACTCATGTGTGGGATTTGAATTGCTAAGACTGTGGCCATTAATCTTCTGATCTCAATAGACCCTTCCTAATGTCAATAAAATGGTCTAATCGTACACAAATCTCAAGGTAGAAATGCGTCCCAGTATTGAAAGGGTTAATCACTTCACAACACTGAAAGAAACTAGAGAATAAGAAACTGAAGAATGATAAACGATGGAAGAAAACAGACAAACAGGAAAAAAAATAATAAGATGAACTAAATAATAAGATAAACGAATGAAATAAATGATACAACAGAAAAGAGGTAAATTATATCAGAGGAACACCCTGCAGTGGTACCAGTAGAAGTAGCAGCAGCAGCAGTAGTAGCAGTCAGATTCTTCCTTAATTTATTCCCCTCAGCTGACCATCCCAAGCTGTTCCGGCAAAGATTCCACGTAGGAGCAATGGCCGTGTAGGTGTAGGTGGGTGAGGCAACGAGGTAGGTTAGGTTCGGGCGGCAGAAGTGTGGGGAGAGAAAGATTTAGGTGATGTAGACGACGCCTGTAACCTAAAAACACTATGAACAGCACCGCCAGTCCTCCAAGCCTGTCTCCTCCTCCTCTTCCTCCTCCTCCTCCTCCTCCTCCTCCTCCTCCTCCTCTAGCTACTTTTGCTGATGTTGCTGATGTTGTTGTTGTTGTTCTTGTTGTTGTTTCTGTTGCTGCTGTTGCTTCTCTCTTCCTCCTCATCATTATCATTATTTTCATCCTCCTTATCTTCTGCTTCTTCTTCTTCTTCTTCTTCTTCTTCTTCTTCTTCTTCTTCTTCTTCTTCTTCTTCTTCTTCTTCTCGTGCGGTCTCAGGCTACATTTAGAAATAGGAAGAGAACGAAAATAATGAAAAGATAATAAAATGAAAACGTAAAGGATGATTCTCTCTCTCTCTCTCTCTCTCTCTCTCTCTCTCTCTCTCTCTGGTAATCGGGTAATAACATCGTGAGCAGAGTATATTTAGTTACCTTCACGTATCTCAGCACATTCCTGGCGGGTCGTGGTCGTGGTCGTGGCTGTCCGCTGAATGCTACGCTAGGGTTCAAATCTCGTGTGGAAAGGAGACGAGGCTGGCGTTACCTGTGCTTGCCAAAGAAGTGTGCGATTTAGTGGAGATGGAGGAGTTACGATCTCATTTTCTTATTATCTTCTCTTCGCTCCGTTAATGAAGTCGTGAATCAGAGCGTAAGGGAGACAGGTGCGTGAAGGTAAGCAGGGGAGGGAGCGGTGGGGCGGCGTGCCATGCGAGTGACAGGCGGATGACAGGTTGTGACGAGTGAGGCGTGTGGGGGGAGGAGAGGGCAGACAGGGGGCTAGGGCTCGTCTCGCCAGGGTGATGGTTGGTGGGGGGAGGAGGTGGGAGAAGTGAATGAAGGGAGGCGAAGACTGGACGAGGGTGGTGAGTTAGGGGCTGGCTGGTGGTGGTGCTGGTGGTGTGTGGTGATGGTGGTGGTGATGTATGGTGGTAGCAGTGGTGAAATTGATTCTTGTTAGTGGAAGTGGTTGGAGCATGTTGTAGGTGACGGTGGTGGTAGTGGTGGTGGTGGTGGGGGAGGAGTACCGTGTAAGGTGAGCTGTAGCGTCGTGGCCGGCGGCGGCGTGGAGCCTCAGCGAGGCGGGCGACAGGCAGGATCTCGCCTCCCTTGTGTGTGTGTATATTTTTACTGCAGCGCGGCGGCGAGTACTGTGCCGCCTCCCCCACCACCCTAATATAGGGTATGCGCAAAAGGAACGCGCACCGCAGGCCACTGCGCACTGATATAAGTTGCGGGAGGGCAGGTGGACCAGCAGTGCCGCACAGCTCAGGTCGCCTCCACCGCCCCCGTCGCCGCCATGCCTGCCTCTAAGGGTTCCCGCTCTTCCTCCAAGAAGGCCAAGAAGGGAGGAAGCAATGTGTTCGATATGTTCACACAGAAGCAGGTGGCGGAGTTCAAGGAGGGCTTCCAGGTGATGGACCGTGACCGCGATGGCATCATCAGCAAGGACGACCTCCGTGGTGTGTTCGACGAGATCGGCCGCATCACCAGCGACTCCGACCTCGACGAGATGATCTCCGACGCCCCCGGACCCATCAACTTCACCACCCTCCTGCACATGTTCGCCTCCCGCTCCTCCGGTGAGAGCGACGATGATGATGTGGTGGCTGGTGCTTTCCGCGCCTTCGAGAAGGAGCCCGGCCAGATCGACTCCGAGAGCTTCAAGACCATGCTGATGGCCTTCGGTGACAAGTTCACCTCACAGGAGGTTGATGACGCCTTCGAGCAGATGGACATCGATGAGGACACCGGCATGATCGACTCCAACAACCTCATCTCCATGCTGTGCGCCGGTGCCGGCAAGGAGGGCGAGGAGGAGGCCGCCGCATAGTGTGTGTACCCCCCTCCTTCCATCCCGACCCTCACGCCCGCAGGAACTATGGGTGGCGAGTAGTGACGCGCACCAGCAGGCCAGATTTTGCTCGCGTCCTGTGGCTGTGGCACTCAGGCACCAAAGGGGAACCTCCTGCTGTTGCTGCTGCTCCTGCTCCCTCCCTTCCCCCTCTAGCTCTCTTTCTGTCTTCCCGTCTCATCACTCGCGCCATCCATCTATCATCTCACCCATACTTCTTACGGGCCACGACACTGCTAGTCCTCCCCGCGGCGGCCTCCACCAGCCCCGTGTCCGCCCACCACCGTCTCCATCGCCGCGCGGCTCGGGAGCGGCGTTGAAAAAGTCGCGTGTGCCGCCGCCACCACAGGGAGGGCACGCCGCTCCCACTACCTTGGACCAGACAGTGAACAAGTGTTATGTGAACCGCCACTCGTGCAGTGAATGTGGCCACCGCCGGCGTCTCAGGGTCGTCGTCGCACGTGCAGCTGTGGTGCCCGTGAGGGATGTCATAGGGCCGTCGTCGTGCGCACAGCTGTGGCTTCCGGCGGCGTGCGGAACTGCTACGCCACCATCAGGCAGCGGTGATTCTCCCCCAAGGGAGACACCGTCAGGATTGGCATGTGAAAGACACAACAATAAAATCTTTTACTATGATCGTTGTCTCCCTTCGCCTCAGGACACCACCACCAACACCACCATAACTAGCTTCCCCTCCCGCCACGCCCGCCTTGCATTTTCCTCACCACGTGTCAGGCATCACGCCGGAATCTCGGCGTAAATTTTACAAACATCATACACACAAGCATCAGCATTAACAAGCTTAGCAGAACCAGCAGTCCGCAAACAAACCAAACCTCGGCTCCAGAATTAACACTCTTTACGCAACTAATCTTGATAACCCCTATAACAAGTAGCACCTGTATGCATACGGCTCGTAATGCACGCCTTTGCCACCAACAGAAGACTAGTAACAAACTCTCTGTATAAGCAACAGTCTTGTTGCTATCCTCACCTCTCCCTTTCTCCCTCCTCTTCTATAAACTCCTGACTGACACCCGCTCTTCACTATCACCTCAATGCCACGCACTCCACGCTCCAAAGGCACGCGTGGCACCCTGCATGACGCACTGTCTACCCAGTCATCTTTGAGGGGCGGCAGGTACACAGGGACCGGGTTGAGTATGAGAAAGAGAACTCATGATTAATGAATGGTCACAGAGAAAAGGGTTAGCATCTTCAATAACAGGAATTTGACCATGGCGTAAAAAATCTAACTACTATTTGTTATTGGCTTAGATGACAGGAATTTGACGTAGAATGATGTAGAAAAAAAAATATCTAGCTGCTATGTAATTCCTCCTTTAACTTGAGTAGCTTTTACTTCTTTCTATTTTTTTTCTCTCTCTCTTATCATATCGCACTGACTAGTAGGTGAGCCAGCGTGGTAAGTCTCTGCATGGGTAAGGTATTGTGTGTAAGGAGGAGAAAGACAAAGGAGCGAGTTTATGTATGTGTGCGTGTATCGAGGTCTGAGAGTAGGACGACTAATATAAACCCTCACGGATGTATCGATGACAATTGGCCAACGAGTCTATTAATACTAAGAGGAAAGGCGGCTGCTCTCTATAAAAGGCAACTGCGCTGGCGTTCTCTTAACCAGACTGAGAAAGAGGATCCCTGCTCTCTGTTTCCCGCGGCTGTTTTATTTTTGTAATGTTACACGTCGCCTTCCGCCGCCAGCCCCCGCCTTCTTCCCCCCCCCCCCGGCCATGCCCTTCTATTCACTTTCCCCTTTCTCCCCCACGTCCTTCCTCTTCGCTGCAGACACATGCACATGGACAGCCTTTAGTCACCAGTTAGAGAGTGAGATGAGTTACGGAGTCATACAGGAGTGTGGAAAGTAAATGCATTCCTTTCTTTTGTCGGTGTCAGACGGACAGCCACAGCCTTCATGCTGGTAAACATAGTAATAGTTAGCCTACTTAAACATCTGCTACAGTATTATAATTTCACGTCTCAGGTGCAGTTGTCGAATCATTTGTTTAACCGCTTGATAGTGTGGGGCTCTGGCCAGCGGAAATTGCAATGGTAGTAGCTGAAGTAAAGTTTTTAAGTGAGATTTAGGCCAGACACTGCATTCTTCACTCTTCAGGAGCACGAGTCACTGGTTGTCTCACTCAACAAGCGCGTCGAGGGTAAGTGAACTAGATATAAAATATTTCCCTGCTGTATTTATGGATGACCCGTTTTATTTTACACCGCGCGTCCACGAGGCTGTCGCTACACGCATGCCACGCCAGGATTCCGAAACGCTTTGCTCTGTCACCACGACTACTTTCAAAGGCCACAGAGATTATTTGTCGATTTCTCAAGAGTGTTTTTCTTCAATTTCTAATGCAGAAATCTTATTAATACATCACTAGAATCGTAAAACCAACTTAAGAAATCCGTCTAACTCCAACTAGAGTCTTTGGAATGTAGTGGAGGTGCGGAGCAGATTATTATTATTTATATTTCATTTTTTTCTGAAATACGGTCCATTGTTAAGAGCGGTGTAAGGGTGTCAGTCTGGGCGAGATTATTTAGGGAAGGGAAGCTGGAAAGAGAGCAACGCGGTGATGCTGTGTGAGGTTCTGAAGGAACGCGGTGATGCTGTGTGAGGTGCTGAGGGAGACTTGGAGCTCTCAACGGTAGAAAGAGAATACAGAGGATTATGTTAAAGTGATTGTACATCGTGTTTCTTGCTTAGCATTTTTTTGTTACTTTATTTTCATTTTGGATATTATATTTCAGTGGTTGGTCTCTTAATACTCTAGTCTCAAAAATGTTAAATAGTTCAAGGATTGTCAATATTTTCAAAAAGGAAGGAGACAAAGAAGGTAGAAAGATTAAAGATCTTTATATGTAGTGTTTCTAACTCTGACTTACTATTTTGCTTCAGTGTATGTCGCTTTATAAATACACTGGTGTCAAAAATGTAAAATAATTCAAGGATTGTCACGTTTTTAAAAGAGAAAGGATGGAAGGCAGACTGGCAGAGGGATTATCTTGAGGGGAGTTGTGTTTAGCGTTTTTTTTTTTTTTTTTTTTGCTGTTTAGCCAGAAAATAGAAATGAAGGAATGAAAAAAAGAATGCAAGGTCTTTTCTTTTAATTTCCAAGGAGAAAAAAGACAGCAGAGAAATAATCTTTAGAGACTTGTAGGTACTTTTTGCTATGAGTAATTGTTTCTAATCATTACCTCACGTCCCTGGGGTTAATGAGGTATTAATTTGGTCCTGTGTGTGTGTTTGTGTGTGTGTGTGTGTGTGTGTGTGTGTGTGTGTGTGTGCGCGGTATAAAGATAGATAAGGACCATGGCCACAGTGTCTACGTTGCGCTGCCCTGTTTGTGTGTGTGTTGGAAGGCAATGCTCGTTAGTGTAACTCGGTGTGTAGCCACATAAAGGTTTACACTATAGAGACGCACTTTGAGTCCTTTTATATGTATTTGTCCACTTAATTTTTCACTTATTTATTTGTTTATTAAAAGAAGTTAAAGGATTTATAGGAAGTTGGATATTTAAGTTGTCCGAGTACTTGATGAAACTCTACGTTGATGACATACCTAACATGGATAAATAGATAAATAGATAATAATGATAAGGCTGAAATAAACATAAATTATAGTAATAGTAACAAATGATAAGGAGCAGTATGCATATATATATTTAGAAGAGAGAAATGATTCACGGATAAAATAACCGAGGATAATTAATTACTGGCAGATGTCAGGGCTAAAATAGCGCTAAGGGAAAGGGTATTTTAATGGGCCCGTGACGTAGGACTGAAAAGGACAGTGGCAGTGCATGTGGGATCACAACTTTTACTTTCTCAGACTTGTCAGCACTTTAACTCAGAAATAATTGGGTTTGTACGGCTAAATTTACTTCTGTACAAATTGCAATAGTAAATCTTAATCCTGCTTTGCTATCTGTTTATTTATATTTCAGAGGAGCCTTATATCAGACTCTGGTTGTCAAGTATAAGTTATTGGGATTCTTAAGGCAGATGATTTTAGTGATAGCTTAATAAGGACTCTTTTAATCTCTTCTAGGGCATAAAAAAAAAAAAAATAAATAGAAAAATAGAATCATGAAGCAATTTCTTTTAAGTGTAGATTCTGAAATAGAAACAATTGAGAGAAGACTGTTTGGTTGTGGAATAGAGAAAAGATGTTGCGTCAGTGTGGAATAGAGAGTAGGTCTATTTTAGTGTGTAATAGAGAAGAGGCCTATATCAATGTGGAATGGTAGCCTTTTTAATGAAGGAAAGCTATCTTGATATGACATTGAGGAAAAAGGCCTATTTTAATGTGGAATGGAGAAGAGGCCTATTTTAATGTGGAATGGAGAAAAGAGGCCTATTTTAATGTGGAACAGAGAAAAGAGGCCTATTTTGATGTGGAACAGAGAAAAGAGACTTATTTTAATGTGGAACACAGAAAAAAATATCTATTTTAATGTGGAACAGAGAAAAGAGGCCTATTTTGATGTGAAACAGAAAAAAGAGGCCTATTCAAATTTGGGATGGAGAAAGTAGACCTGCTCAAACGTGGAGTGTGGCCTGAACAAGGCCGGCCGTGGAAAGAGTGTATTGAAAACATTTCTTGGCAGTTCAATGTTTAGACAGCATCTTATGACAGCAATGATGGTGAGGAGGAGGATAATGATAATGAATACTAATATTATTCTTTTATTACGTATATGTAATATATTGTATTTTCATTTATATTTCCAATTTTACATATATCTCTCAGCACGTAGTCCTATATAGTTTATTTTTCTTAATGGTCAATGCATCCTATGGAAGCTTCAGACCTGCTTTGGAATCTTGGACTAGAGTCAACTAAATGTGTATGTGCAAAACCTCCTTTCTCTTGGTAAGCATTGTAGGAAGGCAAGGAGAAAAGGTACTATAAAAAATAAAAACTTGCAGAAACAATAACAATTTTCATTATTAGTATCACAGGTCCTTCTCTGCACTTTTCATGACACTTTCATTCTTTTTACACAACTGGATGATTTCGTTTATGGAGCAAAAAACCTGCTTTACTAAATATGTACACAATGCAAGATTTATATACATACTACAAAACTCTGGTTTTATTGTAAACAGAATCACATAACCCTTATGGTGGCAGTGCCAAGGCCTTTAGTTTCCATCACTAACTCTTTAGCCACAGAGCATATAGCTATCCTGCTCCACAAATCATGATCAAGTAAGGAATAATACCCGTGTGCCTCGCTTTGGTCATCCCAGGCAGACATTCACCAGCCCACTGCCTCTGAGAAATCCCACATTAGAAGCTGTGCTAGGACCATATCACTGAAAGAGGACTTTGATTCATTACAATATTTTGATCCAGCTGCATTTTATAACGTAGGATAGCTCTTCTGTTCCCTCATTATACACAAGCATGCCCACCACCACACACCATACAAGCTAAATAACTTGTGCATACTAGTACTGTACTATTATTGGAGAATGCATTTTGTTTGGAGGTGAGTTCATGGAAGTGATGACTGACAGAGCAGTGGTGTCTGTAGTGTTGCTGTGGTGACCTATGATGAACTAGTGGTGAAGGTGACATGGTGTAGCATGAAGCTAAAGGAGAGGAGTGGTGATACTACTTGTAGAAACAATTGCAGGAAAGTGGATACAAGTGAATAACTTTGCAGACCTTACTAAACTTACCGTTTAACTTAATAACACAACCCTTCAATAACTAATATAACAAACCTAACTACTGTACAGTATAAAGAGAATAAATAGTACTAACTGTAGTTGTGAGAAGCATGGTAGTAAAAGTAATGGTGGCAGATAGGTGGAACAGAATCAGTATTACTCAAAGCTAGTAGTAAAGATGCAGGAAGGTGACAGTGGTGGTGGTGGTAGTGAACTAGGTGGTGGTGGTGGACTAGGTGGCAGTGATGGAGGATTAGGTGACAGTGGTAGTGGGTTTAGTGAGTGCTGGTAGGTGGAGTGGCACTGCTGGTAGATTAGGTGGTGGTGGCAGTGGTAGTAGTGGTAGGTGGGGCCTTGTGTTGCAGGAACCAAGTGAGAGCAAAGAGCAATCCAACAGGGGCTGTGACCTCAGGCTTGGCCATCAACTCCCTCACTTCTTGCAATCTCATCTCCACCACCTCTATCAACTCCCCTTCTGCTTCTAAACCACCTCCTGCAACAAAGCAAGGAAATAAGATTATTAATGCACTGACACTGACACAAACGAGATCAATTTAGCTCATCAACACTCCCACTGCCACTTCAATGAGAAAAGCAGTAGTTCAAGGATGTACTAACAAACACTGACCTTCTGTAACCTTCATCTTGTCCGTCACCTCAGCATAGAACATTGTCTGCCGATCACCAGACACTCCTACCCCTGACCTGCAACACAAACAGATGAATAGACACTTTATTGGTGACAGGTTCAGTTACACACAATAACCACCACTCCTTTCAATCCTACCCTCTTCTTTCTTTGTGTTCTTTTGTTCCTCCTCACCTGAATGTTTTAACGTGTTCAAAGTTTTTCAGTGGCACATCATAGCCACACTCCTCCAGCGCCTCCAGCCGTGCCATCTCCTCCAGGGACACCTTCTTGTCTACAATGCCAGCACACAGCTCAAGGGTGATGCCACTGCAGCCCGGGTACTTCGAGGTGTCCACGTTTCCTGACGCTTGGCGATCCTCTTCAGGAACACTGTTGTAGTACACAGCTATATGATGGAGAGGAGGAAAAAAGTAAGTCTGGATGAAAAATTAGTAGCTCTAGCCAATTAATTAAATTTATCTAATACATATTCATACTGCTACTGTTAATGCTATATACAAGAATGCCACAGCCTCATGACCCACCTGGCCTGAACTGCCTCACCAAAACCAGCACCCGCCGGTCTGTATTGAAGAGAATGACACTCACACTGTCGTGCAGGCTCACCAAGTCCCAGATCTTGTCCTTTTTGTCCTGCAGTGACCACAAGGTAAGGAGTGATTAATAGGGACATAAACCAAATGGTTTATGATCTTTATCATATCTCAAAAGTAATGAAAAGTTCTTCCACATAGTAATGTCACAAAATTACATGTCACATACAAGTTATAGACATTTCATGTCTATTAACAGAATAGTAGATGTCAAAACATGGACTAATGAAGTGCTATATATCAAGAGCTAGGCACATGATTGTTTTGTAAACTGAAGTACAGTACTTTGGCTTAATGTGCTGTGTTTAGTAACCCACTTAAACTTTTAACAGGGTGCAAAGCAGTCATGTGACCAACATGCAAAGTGGCAAGGTATTCATACAAAGAAAAAAGAAAACATTAAGAAGCCAGTGGATTAATATACTGTAATATGCAGGAGCTATGATTTAAGTAACTAACAACATTAGTTGTCATATTCAAGCAATCAACTTTATCTAAAGTCAAAACTTACTTAAATTTGGTGCAACACAGTACAAATATGTGTTTGGACACTCATAGGAAGTTGTCAAGCAAGGGCTGACAGATGAAAGGATGCAAAAATAAAGGGTTATGCAAAGCAAGAGTGTTAGGAGGCAGTGAGTAAGGTAGATGGGGGGAGGTAGATGTAGGTGTGGGGAAGAGGTTGGCCAGGTGTGGGGGAGAGGCTGGCCAGGTCAAACGATTGTGACCTACCTAAGACTCATTAACTTCTTTCCTTCCCCTTGCCATGGCACCTTGACCATCACGTGGCTCTGTGTGTTGCCAAGCACCTCTCCCTCCACTCCCAGGGAAAGAAACTGTCCAAAAGTTTGAAGTGGCTTCCACAGACTAAAAAAAAAAAAAAAAAAAAAAAAAAATATATATATATATATATATATATATATATATATATATATATATATATATATATATATATATATATATATATATATATATATATATATAAAGTATATAAATAAAAGAAACTACTGGTCAAGTCTTGCAGTGGCTGATATAGAATGGTATTTCATTTAACAAACAAGACTCAATGCATGCAACTGCTATTGTGTATAGCTTATGAGTCACAAAAGACTAATGCAGTACATTTGAGAAATTAACTTGGAATATTGTAAAGATCAGCCGTCTTTTAGATTAGCTGGATTATGTCAGGTAACTATAGTTGAGACTGTTTTGTGGCAGTAAGTCGATCCTCTCTACAGTTGGGCTTTAGGTACCAGTTAGAAAATTGCAAAACAGCATTTAGGAGATTGTTAAATGGCAATTAAGTAATGAATAACTGGAAACTATTACGTGGCAGTTAAGACTGTTACATTGGATTTAGGGGATTAAGCAATAGTTTGGAGATTGTTACATTGCAGAGAGGATTTAGCAAGACAGACAGGAGGATGTCAAATAGCAGAAAGGGGAAGAAAGAGCTTAGTCTTGAAATTGAATTATAGCAGGGCGTAGTCAGGCAGAAATCGATCGCAATATCATCTTGCAGGTCAGTATAGGTCAGTAGGCAGTGCATCCCCTTCCCCCTTCACCCCTCATCCATCGTCTCAACATGCAGGTGGCCCGCGTCCTGCTCACCTGCCGGTAGTGCATCCTCAGGGGTTTCACGAATTGCGAGGTGGCTGTTAACGCCTCCACTTTTACGTCCTCCACAGTCTCCATCCTGCTGTGCTGTGCTGTGCTTTGCTGTGGCTAGTTCGTGCAGGTATTGATGTTCACTCTGAGGGCAGGTTGCTCACGTCAGGGGAATATAAATGAGGAAACAACGGAAGGAGCAGCGGGGATTTCCTATGCAGGTCCTGAGTTGTGGTGTCGCGTGAGGAAAGACAGTCACGTAATCATTACCTTAGAGTGAGTAAGCTCCTGTCATGGGAAAAGTATTTGTCATCCCGTTAAAATGTCTCTAGAGTAAAAGCTATTGAAATAATATTAATTTGCTGTGTCTTCTCATAAATTCTTTGTCTGCCTTATACCCAAATCTAACCATTTTCTTCATGCAATATAATGTGTATAATATATATTTTTTCTCATCACATAAGGGCCTAAGAAATATAGTATATCCCTTGTGTAATGTTTTTTTTTCGCACATTACTTAATTATGTGTAAACCTGATTAATTAATGCATTCTTACCTCTTCCAGTCTTTCTCATAACAAAGAAAGGATAACATTAACATTTTCCATGATGACATCCAATGTAAGTTAGATTAGATACCTAATAAGTTTAAATTAATTCAGTTCTTTTTGCTGTAGATCACTGTTTGAAGAAAGAAACAAATAACCACCGAGCATATTGAGCAAGGAAGGAAAAGAAGTGGGCTACTGATGTATTCCATGATGAGGTTCAGCTTAGATTTGTAGTAGATAATTAAGGAAACATGCATACAAAATAATTTCTTTCAAGTTTTCAGGCTCTGTAATCCTGTAGGTAGTCTGTTATGTATCTTCTGAGAGTTTTTATGATTCACGATTCACGGAACATGTTTTGACGGGGTGACTAAAAAAATTCATATCGCACAACACCGGAGAGGCGGCCGGCTGGTGGAGAAGTGAACGAAGTGCTCTATTAGTTAATTATTTCCTCTACAGCTGTTACTATTTCTTTTTGGAGCTGCTGGCGTATGTCTAGGGGTATTTTGCCTGGGTAAGACTGTCCGAAGAGTTTAATTATGCTATGGTCTTGCTAGATGACTGTTGTGGAGGCGTGTGATTCAGGTGGTGGTGGTGGTGATGGTGGTGGTGTGAGGTGGTTACGTAGGATAATTATGTGATTTTGGTATGATTTGTTATTGTCAGCTTAGGAATATCATGCGGCAGGATAAGAGATAGTGATGCTGTATAATTTTACTGGTTTGTGAAGTAGATTTGGGTGTAAGCAATCTCTATGTTGGGTATAAGAATGCCTTTGTTGTTGTTACCCTAAGAATTTCATACAGCAGTAGATATTGATGCTTTGAGGTAGATTTGGGTCACTCTGTAATCTTTACCTGCCTTGTTACATTTTGATATGAGAGTGACCTACTATAATATGTTATTGTCATTAATATCACGTGGCAGGTGTTGAGATGGTGTTGCAGTAAATGCTTTTGGTATGTGAAGTAAAGCAGGATTGGAAAGACTAATCTATTGCCACTTTAGATATGTGGGTAATTTTGGCATGATTTCATAAAGCTATCATAAGAATGTCATGTGGCATTTGTGGTAGTACTAGTGTAGTATATTGCATTTAATTAGAGGGAAACTAAGAGCACTCATTTAGAATTGTGGTTCTCAACTTATGAAAGTAATGTTACTGTCATCCCTAAAATGTAGCATAAGGGTAATGCTAAAGAGTAGTTGGGATAATGACATAACATAGCCAAGGAAGACAGTAATTGTGACCAGAAATACATGTTATTGTTATTATATTCATATTTTGAGGCAAGAGGGTCTGAATTAATTGATATTAAGTACAAGAATACAGGGCTTATTCTATCCCTGGATCTTTTTTCCTCAATCCATACATGTACTTCCATTTGTTTATCATGGAAAATTTCTCTTCCAAGCATTCTCACTTGTTTCTCGTCCTGCTTCTCTATTTATTTGTTAGCTTAACCTAACCGATACCTTTAGCACTGGTCGGTGGTTTGGGGCATCACAACAGTAGTTTAAAATTAGTCAGGATAAGAGGGTGGTGCAACCAGGAGGAAAAGAAGATTGAAGCTCAAAAACAGGTAAATGGGAATCAGGCCTGGAATATTAGCCAGTGTCACCCTTAGAGTATCATGTGACAGCAGAGTTAAGAGGACAGATCAGGGATGAAAGGATGCTGGTGTGAAACGCTTATTTCAGTCGCCCGTAAGATATCACACTGAATAGGCACTGGTATATTCTTTTCACACGATTATTCAAGTGAAGTTTTCGGTCATGTAGTTAATATAATTGCTTATGAATTGTTAAGAGAAGTAAGATGATCAATCATTATCACATTAATCCTGTCCCTGTAGTTAAGTTCCTATCCTAAGGCATAAGGCTCACACATTGTGTTGCAAGAGAGAGGCTCTGTATATGAGCAAGAGGTTGTGTGATTGGAGTGAAGAGGGATAAAAAGTAGTAGAGGCTGTGCAGTGACAAGCATGAGGGAAGTGGCCTGAAATATTTGTCACTGTAACCCTGAAAATAACCTGTGACGTAAGGGATAAGAGGTTATTCTAAGACTGGTCATTTTGCAAAGCACATTCATGTCAAGATGGGATGGGGTACACTTATGGTAATGCCCCTTTCACACTACATGAAAATACTGAAAATGATTTTGAGGATAATGACCATGAGAAGTCCTTAGTAGGGATTAAATCACTGAATGAACTGACACTGAAATGTAATACCTTCAATGTCAGGAATACAGGTGTCTTATCTCAATATAATTTTCAAGGTCTTTGTGCTTCTTGTTAATATACAGCTTCCTCCCCCCATTCACATCAGTTTGCAGTGATTCAATATCCTCTTACCCTGAATACAGACTCCATTTTATCAGGCCAAATTTTTTTCCAGAAAATATTTGTTAATTCCTGCCAGATGTACATAGATATGTTATTTAGAGATGTTTATCACTTGCCATCAATGTAACAATACTTTACCACTTCATAAAGGCACTGAGAAATAGATGTAATTGTAATTGTTTGATTTCAGTGCAGTAAAGATTATTTGAAGGTTTGCTGCAGCATATGTTGTTTAGAGCCATAATCTAAGGAATAGGGAATCATTTCTTTCTTTTTAATAATAAGAAAAAAAAATTATAACAAGGGGAAAAGAATTAATCAGGTTTGGTATATATATTATATATATATATATATATATATATATATATATATATATATATATATATATATATATATATATATATATATATATAATGCAAAAGCCCAGAAGTTCACACAACATTCTAAACCAAAATCTTTTACACAGCCAGAGTTTGAGGCGGTGTGGCAGCTGGTGAGGCATGGGAATCCGATTCTTTGGAAGGAAGTCCACACGCTTTGGAGTGCCATTCATTTTACTGGTTGTTGGCGGGTCTTTTGGTCTGAGAGAGTTTGCTCAGCTCAGGTAAAAAAAAAAAAGTCAAGAAATCTCATGTATATGTGGAGTGAATGGAATAATATAACTATAGTCTCACTTGTCAGTAAATTGAGTGTTTTTATAATGTTAATCCTCACTGAATGATTCACTCTAATCTTCCTCAATATCCTGTGTCTCACATAGGACTGGATCCAGACACTAAGATCAGGGAAGGACAGGTAGGCTATCCTGTGTTCATATGCATCACTGTCCCAGGGATGTGTAGCCATCACCTCGGGCTATCTTGGTTGATGTTTGGTTAGGTGTGCAGTAGCAGATGTTGTAAAAAAGTTCACTGATTGAACAGAGTGAAGAGTGTTGTAATGTTTCAACTTGCTTAGAAAATAGAATTATAGTGACTACTTGATATGAGAAATCTGAAGCCAATAATCTCTGTATGGTATGAAGTGAGAGCATTTAACAAAGGAAATTTCTTGGAATATTGAGAAATAAATGGAGAAGAGTTGTGACTGCACAAATGATGGTACAGCCTTAGTATGACAGTCATGCATTTGAGGTGCAAGGAAGACAGGTCCCTTCAGGCAGTACACAGGTAGACCAGTTGTGCTGTTAGGCTGTTATAGATTTTGTAGGAACTTTTTACATCAGATCCACATACTAGCTTGTTTTGGTTAGGATTAAACTCTTCTCTTGCCCTATAGGCCTAGAAGAAAAGATGTGAGAGGATATACTTGAATATATATGGGCACAATATCATTCTACCTCATTTTAGTGACTCGTGCAGGTATCAGTAGAAACCTGTGTTTAATTTCTTTCTCTTTTCCAGTAATATTTAATAGCCAGATTAAGGAGATATGTATGTAATTTTTTGAAAGCATCATGTTAATTTTACATGCATATACATACCAAAAGAAGAGTTAGCCAAGACAAGGCACACAACTTTGACACTAACTCTCATTGACACCACTCTATTAGTTTAGAAAAATAGTATTGTTTTAAAAAGAAATATCTGTATTTCAGGTATGACTTCAGGACAAGGAGAACTATATCTAAGGAAGATGCAGAAAAAATGGGCATCAAAATGAAAGATGCACAGGAGGTGACGCTGGAATCAGAATATGAAAAGATTGCTCAGGTATGTCATAGAGGCAACAGCACAATCCCTTACAGACAAGATACTTAAGTCTTGTGTGTAAAATGTGTTATGGACTATATAGTATAGAAAGATCAATACTAACATTGTACTAGTGAACAATAATTTCCCTCTCCCCAATCTCAGATCGACACAAGTAATTGGGAAAATGTGCGAGGTCCACGTCCTTGGGAGGAAGGGAACAAACTGTACGAGGAAGCTGTGGAGCGTGTCAAGAAGATGGAGACAGGCAAATGAAGGCTGACAGGCACCTATCTCACTGGTGCAAGGCGAGCATCAGGTAAATACTGCAGGTGTAGTAGTGACGGTCAGTGCTGCATTCTTCAAGTGTGGCTCATTAAGTACACTTCACTCATTTTGAATGTAGTATATTAATAGGTTTTATCATATTGGTTTTGATTCATTACTTGTTTCTTAGAGTACCTGGTTAACTTTTACCAAAGGTATAGTGAGACCCATGAAGCAACTCCCTCCTGTGCTGCTGAAATGACAATCCCCAAGGAGAAAGAGTGTACATATCCAAGAAATAGATCAGATTCACTGACAGTGACTTTTATTTATCAGAACCTTGTGCAGAAAAGAAAAGGAGCCACCAATGGGTGACAAGTTATTGTTGCTGGACAGACTGTTTGCTATGGCTATTGTGTGACAAACTTGAAAATGAGGGACAGCAGTTATCCTTTTGAGAAGTGATTAAATGTGCTGCAGACAGTAAAGGAAATGGTGCAGCTTGATGATCAAGTGTGCTGCCCAGCTTAGAGATTGCTAGAATGGAGAGGCAGGTGCAGAATGTCAAAGCACCCCATGTATCGTACAGTGTGACAGAGCTTGCTGCTGTTGTTTCCTTGCGGCGATGGAACAATGTGAAAGTGAAGGTGGTTGGCATCCTGTGCTCTGTAGATGCTGTCAAGAGAAGAGTGGCTCTGCATGAAGTTGGGATCCCTCACAATCCTGTTTTGATAATGGTGAGTAGGATTGTTTTCCAGTTTTCCCCCCATTGTGTAGCAGCATCAGAGATATTAAGTCCTTTGTAGCCACATGCAGCAGTGTGTGTGTGTCTTTAGTATTGACGTGTGGTTACTGTAGTACAAGAGGTAGAAAGATCATTATTCAGTAGACCTGCAGCATTAATTTCTTTTGTTTATTATTTTCTTTTAATCTAAAGTCATTTGATCTAATAATAGTATGTTTATTATGATTTTTCTTTGGAAACTATTAGTATATCAGAGGACTTCAGATTGAGGGAGAGCACAAAACACATTGGAGGTGAATGCTGCATGTTCATTGACTTGTGATCACAGGTTTAGTACAAGAGAGAGCCTTGTTATGATGCCACACCTTGTCCTCTGCCATGTTGTCAGTATGCATGCCTGCAGTTTCATGACTTGCAGCATAGAGGTAGTTGTCAAGGCTTCCTGAGGAGCGTGTCTGTTTTAGATCATACTTGTTTTAGTAGCCTAAACATTCACACTGTCAGACTGTGCTAGACTGTCTCAAGGTTAGTTTGCATCCATGTATTGTGTCTGTATTTAATAATTTAATGCCTTTTTTAACTTTATATACTCCTCTTTTTACATTACTTTGCAATAACCAATTAAAAATATCCATGTACTATTCTTATTCATCCACTGTTGTTGATTTCCTCACTAGCATTTCTTACTTAGGATTTTGAATGTTGAGATAATGCAGTATAGCAAATATGTTGTAGGTGACAATGGTTAAGAACAGAGGGAAGTTGCAACAAGCTAGTGAAATAAGGTGATGATATTTTGTATTTATGTTGCTGTGTCTTCATTATCTCATACAATTTTAGTAACAATTTACTGGGGCAACAAATCATGAAATGAGAGTTACTGATTAGTGTTTGATTAGCACTATAGAAGCTGTTATCTTATCTGCACCAGGACTGAGGTACATGTATGGCCAGGTGTTCTTTTCATCTGTCCAGAGAGAGAGAGAGAGAGAGAGAGAGAGAGAGAGAGAGAGAGAGAGAGAGAGAGAGAGAGAGAGAGAGAGAGAGAAGCATTGTATTTAAGACAGTGGTGGGTCTACTTTTGTGGGATGGGTCCAACACACACACACACACACACACACACACACACACACACACACACACACACACACACACACACTAACCATTATCAGCAGAAGAGAGAGAAATACTGTGTGGCTGCAGGTGGTGATGGGTTAGTGTTTGTGGATGAGAAGTGTTCAGATCCGCCTTCCTTCCTGTGTTCACTAGTCCGGCACCGCGTTGTCGTGTCTTTCTCGGAGCGCAGACAGACTTCCAAACATTAGCGTACCCTCCTGACGCAGGATGGCGCGAAGTGTAGTAATCTGAGTACGGTCTCATTCTCCCATCGCAGTGCCAGAATAGGTGAGATGTGTTTGTAGTGTTTATAATTAAGTGAGTGAGTTTTAGGTGTCGGGTTTACTTATTTTGTGAAGGTGTTTGTTTGTTTTATGGTGTGTTGTTACCTGTTATTGTGGTTGTGTTCAGGGTCGTGAGTTGCAATCTTGTGGTTATGCCTCATTATCTAGCATTTGTCTAGGTTTTCGGCGTGTGTGTGTGTGTGTGTGTTAGATAAAGAAAAGGTTACTTTAATTCTTATAGCTCAAAATTTAGAGAGAGAGAGAGAGAGAGAGAGAGAGCGAGGGCGTGGGGAGGAGGTTATTAGGTGAGGTGACGTCCATTGTTTTATCTTCAGAAGGGAGATGTTATCGGAGATATCGGTCATGATAGATGGAAGAGAGGGGGTGATGGCATGAAAATATTAAGGGTGACTTCGAACGACCCACATTTCACACACACACAAACACACACCGCGTAGTGTAGTGGTTAGCACACTCGACTCACCATCGAGAGGGCCGGGTTCGAGTCCCGGCGCGGCGAGGCAAATGGGCAAGCCTCTTAATGTGTAGCCCCTGTTCACCTAGCAGTAAATAGGTACGGGATGTAACTCGAGGAGTTGTGGCTTCGCTTTCCCGGTGTGGAGTGTGTGATGTGGTCTCAGTCCTACCCGAAGATCGGTCACTACGAGCTCTGAACTCTTTACGTAGTGGAAAGACTGGCTGGGTGACCAGCAGACGACCGTGGTAAATAACTCTCTCTCTCTCTCTCTCTCTCTCTCTCTCTCTCTCTCTCTCTCTCTCTAGCGCCCCTACAGAGGCCCTACTACTGCTGCTTTGTGCGAGAGAAGGGAAAGATTTTATGAAGCATTTTATAACCAGTGTGTAGTATTTTGTTATTGTTCGTAAGGTATGCACGAAGCGAGTTTAAAAGTGACATAGCTAAAGATGTTGCAAGTTGTTTAACCATATGCGTATAGAAAATATTGTTTTAAGTCACAAGCACGTATTTCTTTGACTTTTCAAAGCCCACACATTTTGCTAGTCAGGTTCTCATATGTTAATGTTCTCTCCCAGTGCTCGCCTTCATTCTTTAATTTTTATGTTCCTATGTAATGCGCAATTTCTGCCCGCATATCTTATCAGGAAGTTACCGCAGAAAATTATAGTAAGATTAACTAGTCTGTTAAAATTATCGTAATAAGTAAGATAAAGAAATGTTTGAGAATACACCCGTAAACAAGTTCAGTTGCCTAAAGTCAGAACTAAATAGAAATATTACTGCTTGGGAGATGTTTACCGTTCAGCAACTTCTACCTGCGTTCTGGTCAACTAGCATTTCGTCGAGGGGAAAAGGGATTCCGTAATGAAATCAGTAAGTGGGAGTGATAATAATCTAACCATAACAGCCTTGACATTCTAGCAAGGACAAAGACTAGTGAATATCAAAACTCTGCTATCCATACCAGAGAAAACATCACAAGAATGCAGTGCTTCTTGGCCCGCACTCACAGACAGAATATGATGTGATCGATCCTTGAAATCTGTGTTTACGCTTTTCTCCTTTAAACTTATGCTGGCGATGCTAAGGGGGGGAGTCCTTGCTCTCTCTCTCTCTCTCTCTCTCTCTCTCTCTCTCTCTCTCTCTGGGGAAAAGAGAAAGGCAGATCCGAGACATGACCCGTAGCTGTCATATTCATCAGACATACCTCGTACCCGCATCACAGAATATGAATGGAAATAGCCAAGGGAGGGGAGACATAGCCTGGCTGGATTAGTTCAGGATAACTACATGTTTGAGATATGTTTCGGTTACCACGTGGTCTTTGCATCATTTACTTATATCCTGGGCCTGCAAATGTTGCGAGATAGGGTGTAATAGATTCAGATTAAGTTGCATTAAGGTTCAGTCTTGTTAAGATATGTCAGTAGCTTATGAGATATGTTTGGTTAGCACGTGTTCTTATTTTTAGTACCTAGCGAATGTAATGTTATGAGTACGATAATAGAACAGTGAGTACGAGTAGATTAGGGTTAGATTAGCTTAGAGTTTGTTGATGTGCGAGATACGTTTGACTGTTGCGTGTTCATCTCACCACTTACACAGGACAGGTAAATAGTAAATGTGTGAAGTGAGTTGAACTAGTTTGGTTATCACGTAAATGTCTTGTAATAATATATATATATATATATATATATATATATATATATATATATATATATATATATATATATATATATATATATATATATATATATATATATATATATATATATATATATATATATTTTTTTTTTTATCAGGAGCGTAAAGTCTGATATTGCTTTTCATGGCAAGTATTTAGCTATAGTTTTGTTTACGTTGGATCATTGTGTTCATATTATTGCGTGTTATTTCGTTGCCTAGTGATTGAGTTGTGGAAAAAAGAAATAGCCGAGGCTTGTATGGAGAAAGTAGCTATATGTGGCATGTTGATCTTTGCAAAATGAAAAAAAAAAAATAAATAGATAAAATGAATAAAAAAAATAAATTAAATAGATAAATAGTGATACTTCAGTCTGTCTGACAACGAATTAGCCAATCTACGTATCTGTTAAGGAAAGAATCGAATGTTTCTCAAGTAGTTAATTATGCGAGGTATTCATCCATTATCTACCTGCTGAAGGGGTGTATCATTATATAATTCATAAGTACGTATCAAATAATCAGTGAAGAAATGCGGTGTTGGGTAACAGAGCTCCTTCACAGCTCAGGTAATTTACAGCCTCTCATTAGCCCCTCCCACGTGCACCTGAGAAGTGACCTCGCACAACCTTGCTCTTAAAGAACCATTGTAGTACATAATATTATGAAATATTCTTTGGAGTTCTTTAGAGAGATGCGTAGAGAATAGTCATATTTTACTTTTTATCGACATTATGCTCGATTGATATATATGTACTTCTTATGTTGATATCCCTCTTCTACTTTTCATGATTTAATGACCAGTAATCTTTGAAGAATTGGAGAGTAGGATATGTTACTTAGGACAAGAGGTGCGCTATGGGAGAAACTAGGAGAAAGTAAAGAGCGGCATCTGTGGCATCATAATCGGCCTTGTCATGAACCGGGGGGAGGTTAAAGGTTCACAGGGGTATGAAGTGTGAAGATGAGCTATGTTGCAACCCCTCAGTCTTACCGTGAGTCAGAGAATATGAATAGGATACGTTACAGTGGTAGAGAACACCAAGTACTATTCTATCTTTCAAGTTTTATTTAGCGTTACACTGTTGTTTATAATAGTTGCGTTGGTTAAGAAGAGCGTATAGTAAGGATACAAATTAAAGACGTGTTTTAAATATGTGAATTACTTGGAAATATGCTGCGAGGTATTAAAGTCTTTCATGATGCTTTCATATTTTTTTTTGTTAGGCTGTAATGATTGAAAGATTAATGACAACAGTACACTAAGCCCCCGCACTTGACGAATTCATTAGTCCGGCGAAACTACCGCCAAATGCGAATTTCGCCAAACACGAGTACTTTATACCGTATAAATTGCCAAAAAAAAAATGCCTCAATCAGTCATTGGTCATTGCCAAAGTCCCTCTTTTGATCCCTAAAATACCATCTTTCGAGCTGAAATAAAATCTTTTGGCTTCACATATTAGAACACATGTACAAAACAGACCAATAAACAAGCATTTGTGATGCTTTCCTCATCTGTACTCCCGTTTTTCCATCCGTTTTCCTCGCCCACTTTCGATCTTGCCGCCACCACCATTGTCCTTACCCCCACTGGTGGTATTACCTGTTGCACTGGTAGAGGCCAGAATTCGTACCCACGCTAGCAGAACAGAGGGTAGAACAAGCAAAATGGCTGAAGGGGACTCTCACACTGCGTTCTGATAGGTTTAGACTTAAGAGAGAGAGATCTGAGGTCACAGGGGAGCCGCGTGGTTCGCCGTGCGGCCACCAAGGGACCGCCAAGTTCGAATTCAAATCACCAAGCGTGCACTCGATGGTCCATGACCACCCTACCGCCAAAAGTGAATTTCGCCAAGCTGAGATTCGCCAAGTGCGGGGCCTTACTGTAGTAATAAAAAAATATTTTATAATATTTTCCCCTGCTACTACTACTACTACTACTACTACTACAACATCATCATCATCATCATCATCATCATCATCATCATCATCATCATCTTCTTCTTCTTCTTCTTCTTCTTCTTCTTCTTCGACTACTACTACTACTACTACTACTACTACTACTACTACTACTACTACTACTACTACTACTACTACTACTACTACTACTACTACTACTACTACTACCATATTATAACGGAACCCCTAGCCATTTAATTCTCACACACTTAATAATGTAAAAAGATGGGTAGTAACAGGAAGAAGAAAAAAACAACACATTAGATTTAATCCCTTTTACTGCTATTATTTTACTACGAATCTTGGCAGTACCATCTCAATTCTACCAGACATTTCCGCTTATGCAGCCAGCCAGCCAGCCAGCGAGGCGACGAACTGGCTGACAGCTGGGGTAGTGCACTCTGATATATTCCCCTTAAATTTAGAGAAGACCGACGCTTTTCCCCTTGTGTACGTTCAAGTCTTGCATGTAGGCCATCAGTAATGTAACGCATGGAGAACCTGTCCTAAAATGCGCAACACTTGCGCCTAAGGTCATCTGGCGTATGTCTCTAGAAAAATTATTATTATTATTATTATTATTATTATTATTATTATTATTATTATTGTTGTTGTTGTTGTTGTTGTTGTTGTTGTTGTTGTTGTTGTATCTTGCTAATTGACATGTAAGGGAGTAGCTTTTGCATTAATTTTACTTAGTAGCGATGTGTAATATTAAAGCATTCATTGTTTTGAAGAAGCATATCAGCTCTCAAATCTTATGACAGGCACGTCACACCAGATAAAAAGCAACATGGTAAAGATAACACTTTGCACTGTACCACCAGGAGTAACTTTATTCTTTAACGTCATGAAGTTTGCTATAAAATGTCAACGCGTTCATTATATTCATTAAGATTTAAACAAGTTACTCAGAAGACTGTACGATAGGTAACAAGCTGTTTTTTAACACATTTTTTTTATTATAATTTGTCTCACCTATGATGTCAGGAAGTCGCTATGTAAATATCAAAGCATTAATTGATTCAAATGGTGGTATATCAGTTAGCTCGGAGAAAAAGCAAATGCAAAAGACAAAGCGAAGTAACTTGCGAGGTGTCAGACAAATACAGTCCTTATACATTGAATTCTGGGAGGGGTCTTTACTGAGGGCAAGGGGGCGGGACAGAAACACATGTTATTACGTCACCGAGTATGTTGCCAAGGCAGGCTCTGGCTTGACGTAGATGAGGTGGCTCGATTGGGAAGAGGCAGGCTGTCTATCAGGAATATTTTTGTCACCATTTTTTCTACCTTTACTGTTCGTTAGTCAGCTGGTTAGTTCATTCGTTTGCTAACTCGTCGGTTGTATAGTTAGATGGGTTTGTTGGTTTAAAGTAGAGTATGTTTAATTCAATTGTTTATAGTAGAAATGAGATAAACTTTAAATGTATGGTAGAAGTGCATACGTTTCTAATAAGTATGAGAACAAAAAATGTTTTTTACCACTATCATTACTACCTAGTATAACATTATACAACATTATATGGTATGGTAAATTATATTACCTATTCAACAATATTATTATATCAGTGATTTCACGAAGACGTTCGTAGGTTGGTTTGACAAGGCGAAAGTTTTAAGGGGGAGGTGCCATGTAGTCTCATGTGCGCGCGTGTGTTTGTATGTGTGTGACAGGCAGGTGTGGCGAGCAAGCTGAGGAACTAGCCCCCCACATGTGCACGCTCAGTAACGTACACGAGCGGGTTGTGTACACAGTGAGCTCCTGCACGCACTCAAGGCCGCTGCATGGAAGAAGACCAAGGCAGGAATTGTGTGTTACGTTACGCTCGTGGTTTCCGCGGCGGCGTGGTCAAGTTTACCAGTGTATCGCCACGCCAGGAGGTGAGGCCTGCCGGGTGCTAGGACGCTGTGAACTTTGTAACACGTAGTTCAGCACACGAGGCGGTAAGGGTGGGGCGGGGTGAGGGGAGGCTTGGAGAAGTGTGTCAGAAAGCAAGGCCAACACCCAGAACTTCCAGTGGTAAATACAAGAGTGTGTGTTTATGTGTGTGCGTGTGGGCTGGAAGGAATCATGTGTTGCTACATTTGTCACCGCCACCAGTACGGCGACTACTATTACTCGACTGTGCTTTGATCTCTGAGAAAGGTCCACAGGCTCAACGCCACGGAGGCCCAATATTGATCACTTGAATAATAAAATAGTGCTGACGGAACGGATTTTGTGAGCTGCAGCCTAATTCCGGAGGCGTGAGTTGTCGCACTATTTCCATGAACTGTCTCATGAGGTACTAATGTTGTAGGCGGAAGACCAAGATGTCTCATGATGCATTGTGCTTTTTATTTGGTGTCTTACCTAATACTCTTTTCTTTGAAATGATTTAAATCCAAATATATACTGAATTCGTGCTGTGTCGCGTCTCCATGGGCTTACCCAGAAGAGGTGCGTGTTAAGCTGATTATGCGGCTCACAATTTAGTCTTTTTTTATTTATTTATTTTATTTATTATTATTATTATTATTTTTTTTATATCTGCCCTTTCCCTATGCGACAACACGCTCCCTGTTATTCTTGCTAAACTGTCATTGACACTGCCTGTACGTGTCCCTTACTAGACGTACTTGCACACCTGTTCAAACAGTATAGGTAATTGTTTTGTTGGACGGTATGCAGCGCTAAGCCCTATTTTGCATGCTAATTCAGATGCTTTGGCCCTCCGAATTTCTGCATTCACGCAGAAAGCTTGCCCGCTCTCAAGGTTACGGGCCGTTATGGAAAAGCTATAGATGCATGGGCCATATTCTCCTTGTTTGGATCGTACTCATCATCCTCGACATGGTTACGCCACGCTCCCTCCAGCGCCTGAGGTGTGAGTGTGAGCAGTGAATGGTGGTGCTGGGAGGCTCTCTGTGCTATTTCGTCATAACTGGTTCACTGGATCTCGACGAACAGAATTTTCTCCCAGAAAACGTCTTCGCCATTCACGGCTCAGCGACAAACTGACCATGATTCTGAACGGAGTTATATTCGTATCGCCAACACTCACTTCTTGTTGCTCAGAAGTTTGTTTAAATGTGAGCACGTGATTTTTGTTTTACCTGATAATATGTTTGCTCTGCGTCAGGTGAAGATTTGGCAACACCGGTAAAGTTACCATGGCAACAGTGGAGCGAGTTGCCATCACATCATATTCTTTGGAGAATCTTTAATAGCCATTTCTCGTATTCGCAGCCAAATAACTGCATGTGAGTGATTTAGAGGGCTGGCTAATACTACTTAACGGTAATTTTATGAATGGTTAAGGGCAGGGCTCGGCGGAGAATGCGTGAAAAAATGTATGGTGGGAGTGGGAGCGAGCCAAGGGACTGGGCGCTCGGCAGGTCGACAGCCAGCTTGGGAGTTTTCCAGCTAAACAGCTGATCACGAAAACAACCAAACAATAACAAATATTCGCCCAGCCCAGGAGGGGAGGCTAAGCAGGAGTGTCGCGAGGGAGCGCTGTGCAGGTACTGGCGGGGTTGGTGGGGCAGGTGAGTTAGGGGGAGGCGGAGAACCGGCCTTAAGGGAGCCTCGCTCATGTCGCCCTGAAATGCTTTGTGCGGCACTGCCACCGTCCCTCTCCCTCCACGCCAGGCTGGTCCAAGCGTGGCCCTACCCATCATCACCGCCCACCACCTTAACCTCTGCCTTAAACTCACTGTAGTGCCGTGCGGTGTGTGCTGGGTAGTGGAATGTGGGATGTGTGTGTCGTAATAGTGTAGCTTCATACCTGGCCATTTTTTCACCCCGGGTTGGTTGGCAGTGAGTAGGATGGCGCGGTGCGGCTGTGTACCTGCAGGCGCGGGACTATATTTACGGGCCAGCCCAGGTATGGCCGCGCTAACCTGGTTATTCACCTCTTGGTCGATGCATGGGAGTTATGAGTACAGGTGTGGCAAAGTAGGGAAGTTGTTATTCCATAGTGCAAGTCTAAACATTTAGTGTAAGCAGTGTTGTTGGTGCACATACCTCCCATATCTCACCATGTTACCCACAGTACTCTACAGGCAACTCTTATTGCTCCTAGGTATTGATCATGTTGGGTAGGTGCTTCAATTAATTCACTTAATTTTTTATTGTTTATCGGAAACTTCATGGCCAGGGAAGTAATGAACTTACATGTGATATGCATGTGAAAAATATACATTTCTTATATTAAAGATTAAGGTTCCAAGTTTTATTAGATATTTAATATTGATGACATCTTAAGCAGATGTAAGTAAGAAAATATATTAGTACTAATATCTCGCATGACTATGTGCATATTTGATTTTATGAGAATAGAGTACTTCATCATTGTAAATATTTACAAGTGTCAGTACCTATTATTTATTAAATCCCAATCCTTTCTTAAAGACACTAATGGTTTGTTAAATTACTTTAATCACTTTGTTAATTATACAAACATTGAAACTTGTACAGGAAATGGTAGAAGAAGTAACACATATATTTGTCATTTTGTACAGCAAGGGAAAGGTGTTGAGGTCATGTGGTCTATTTCCGTTTCATGTTTGTATGGTCTTAAGGGGCTTACTGGAAGCTGCACAGATAATATTTATCACTATTAATCTCATAACTTAATGTGAAAGTTTATGTGCAATAAAAGTATTAAACTTTGGGTCCATAAAACTCTCTGCTTAACCTGCCACTTCTTACCTCCACCTATTGCCTATGTGTGGCTAGAACTGTGTTGCTGTTTGTGTAACACTTCATGTAGTGTGCACAAAATATCCCTGCCATGGAAAGTGTTGGGAGATGACACATGGAAGGGATAGTGTGAACCAGTCAATTGTGTGTGTGTGTGTGTGTGTGTGTGTGCATGTGTGCGTGCGTGTGGATGTTGTGTGTCTGTGTTTGGATGTGGGTAACAGTACATCACAGTTTGGTGACATAAAACAAATGTGTTGTGTTGTGTAATGTGGCAAAATTTTGCCATGGTTTTGCTAGATTCTGTGGTCATCAGATTCCTCTGGTTTGTTTTGTGCATTGAGTATTTAAGCACTAGCCATGATGAAGAGCACTGCACCCTTGCCAGGAGCAGCTGAGCACTCAAGAACAGTCTTACTTTTCATTTATCTATTTATTTATTTATTTATTTATTTTTTTTATTTATTATATTTTTTATTGATGTATTTTTAAGACATTCATTATTATGCTTGACCCAGTAACAAGAAAAGGGAGGGAGAATGGTCTAGGACTGTCTAGGTCAACTGTCATTATTTTGGCAAAAGAGCAATGTGACTTACAAGCAAATACATGTTTATCTATTATGTTTTTATTGGAATAGAAGTTCAAAAAGCATAAATATTTGTTTACAGGAAAGTGAACATCGCCCAGTGAATTGGTCTCCATGATTTGTCGTAAAAACATTCTGTATTGTGTGGAATTAACCGACACCTTTGTCTCCTGCACAGTCTTTGTCACTCACTAACATCCAAGGTCATTCCAGTAGCCATGAGACTTTGATAAGGTTTCTTTCTGGTGTGATAATCCTCTTCTGAAATCCTCACTTTTCTT
Source organism: Portunus trituberculatus (assembly GCF_017591435.1). Classification (NCBI taxonomy): domain Eukaryota; kingdom Metazoa; phylum Arthropoda; class Malacostraca; order Decapoda; family Portunidae; genus Portunus; species Portunus trituberculatus. The sequence continues at coordinate 1,772,238 of NC_059263.1, read as the reverse complement.
GCTTCCTTCCACTTTTATGCAACTTCCATTTTCTCTTTGTGTGTTCTTGTCAGTACTTTTGGACTGATTTAGATGTGTCTTACACTAGAACATATTTTGAGAAAGCATCCACTCTGTATCTTTCAGGTAGACGTTGATTCTGTGCAGAACATCGAACATCTTGAGGGTTCCCTCGTAACAGTTTTTGGGGAACTTTGTATTCTTCATGAGAACCCATGTGTGATGGCCACGGTGAGTACTGCAGTGCCCTGGCTGCCTTGACCTTGGGCACATTCAGGGCATCACTGGAAGGTGCTGATGTGGGCTGAGCACATAAGGAATGTGTGTGGAATGGGCATAGGATTTGCATGAGGAAAATTAACTAAGAACATCAAGTGTGTAGAAATTGAAGAAATGCCACAAGCATTTTAAGAGTTATCATTATTTACAGTAGATAATTTTCCACAATCATTTGATGTCTTCTTTCCAGGCTGTAAACTTGCAGAATTTTTATACATTTCTCTCTCTTGGTGGTGGTAAGCAGATTTGTATTGATTAAAGTAACACATTTCCTTGCAGCAGGTAGATACTTATACTTGAATAGTGATACTTCAATGTGTATGGTTGTTTTCATTATTTAATTTAATTTATTTATTTATTTATGTATTTATTTATTAATATTTTTCTTGTAAGATGAAAGTATGTGTTGGGAATAATTTCTGATAATCTTTTTTATGCTAAAACTTACATCACAATTAACTAATACCATTTTTTTCATCAAGAAACATTTAAATGTATGTATATGTACATTTGGCAAGAGAGGAGAGTGTACATATGGTATGATATTATTTTATCGCAATTGTTCCTTTCCCCAGATCGTCCGGGATTGTGGAGCTATTAACCTTGACAAACACAACGCTGCTATGGAAACCTTGAAAAAGTTGCAGCTGCCCAAGTAGTGGATGTCAAGATCTGCTGGGTTTGTTACAGGTGTTTGTTAGAAGTGTGGGTAGCGAGCAGCATATAGGGGGTAAGTGATTAGTATCTCTCTTCCCATGCTTAGGATAGCACATGGTAGGTGGACAAGTGGCGTGTGTTGCTGTGTGAAGGGACTTGTCAAGTTTGTCATGACAACCAGACGTGCATCAGGCTTCAGGAAATTAATTGCACCTTGGAAACGTCACATGTCAGGGCTTGAGATTCCGCCTCATTGCTCGTATACCCCACAGTTCCCCCTTCAGTATGAACCTCTGGCCATTTGCATAAACAAGATAAGAAGACACAGCCACTTGACAGAGAATTGTGATCAGCTAGAACATTGCAGAGTCTTGCACTACAACGACCTTATGCCAACCTTGCAGCATTATGAGTGACACTAACAGAACTGAGTCCCTTGGCAATGCCCCTGTATGTGTGCATGATGATGCTTCAGTGTCAACCCAAGAAGGATCCCAGGAGGATCCTCAAAGCAAGCAAGCAGAGGTGACACAGAGCCCAGAGGCAGAGGAAATTTCTCTAGAAGCCACAGTACCTGAGGCTACAGGAAGTAAAGTTTATTTGCATGATAACTATCAATCTGTGGACAAAGGTGAAAGTGGCTTAGGAAACAATGATAGTGATAGTAAGGAGAATAACTTCAGTAATACAGAGAACCTAGAAGGCTGTGTACAGTTTAATACTTCTTGTGAACTAGGAGCAGTTAGCACTGAGATCAAGACTGCATTTAAAGTTGTACAAAGTGAATTACCTTCAGCTGTGTCTGATGTTAAAAGTGAAGTCAGCCAGGTACTTCAGAGCTCCACACAGTTTTGTTTAGGTGCTGCTGATCAGGATACCAGTAGTGTTGATCATGGAAATCCTGAGGGCAATGTAATGCTGATGAAAAGTGAATCAGAAGCATCTGAACAAGTTTGTAACGTTGAGGATATAGTTGTACAAAAGTGTTCAAATGTTACAAGTCACCTTGAAAAGGATGACTTACCTGTTTTTGATTCTGAGGCACATTATGTTAAGATAGTCACAGATCCTCTTAGAGGTGAGCCTGATAGATCAGATTGTGATAGTGAAAGAGACACCCAGTCTGTACACCATGGTGAGCCAGTGTCTTGTGAAGTAGCCATGGATACTGGGCTTGATAGTAGTTTAGAAAAAGATGAGGTATTTATTCCCATTAGTTTGCATGATGAACTTAGTAAAAATATAGCCATAGAAGTGACTGAAGACTTCCTGAAGGAGAAGGTGGACTGTAAGGGTAGTACAGAAAGAACAAGGAAGGAAAACAGATTTGAAGTGAACAGAGTATTTCCTGTGCAGTCAAGACTGACCGAGGAATGTGAGTGTGATAAAGAAGAAGGTAGCAGTCACTTGTGTCATTCCAGCAATGAACACACCCAAAAGGCACAGCCACTCTCTGCACCATCTACACCTGTTCCCTCTGCCTCCACCACTGCCAGAAAAGCCCTTAGGTCTCAGGCATGCCGTGGCCGGAGGGTTTCTTTCCCTGAGGATGAGACTCACCTCATATCCAGCTACTTGGAGCCAGTCAATCCATGGCAACAAATGGCTGGCACAACGGTGGAGGAGATAGCGGCGGCATATCGGGCATCTTGTGACCGACACCGCACACAGCCATTGCCAGGGGTGCTGCAGCAGATCAAGGCCTTGCCTCTGGTGCTGGGGGGCCGGGTGGAGTGCCTCAGCCTGCGTTCTCAGCGGCTGGATAGCAGCCAATGTGAAGGCTTGGAGGAAATCTTCCGAAGAGTGCAGTTCAAAATATTAGATTTGGAAGGATGTTATTTAGATGATGACACTGCAATTCCCCTCTTTGACATGATTGAGTTTTATGACTCTGCTACCCAGTTGAACATTTCATGTAATGACAAAATTGGTTTCCGGGGCTGGCAGGCATGCTCTAGGATGTTGAAGAGAACCCCCTCTGTCGAGTATTTGGATGCCCGCAGCACCAACCTTAATGAGACCAACATGCCAATACTGGGCAGGGCACTAAGGCTTGGCTCCCGTCTCCACACACTGCATTTAGAGAGCTGCAACTTGACAGGTCGCCCACTCATCATACTAACAGCTGCACTGAGACAGAATGAGTCATTAACTGAGCTCTACCTGGCAGACAATAGGCTTGGAGTCAATGACTGCATACAGCTTAGCAACTTGGTACGAGCCAACAGCACACTCCTTCTGCTAGATCTTCGCAACAATAATGTGCAGGATGCTGGGTGTAGCCATGTGTGTGAGGGCATTGCAGAGCAACAGAAGCACCAGCAGCAGCAACAACAAGGTGAAGAGAATGGGGAAAAGACACGGTGTCGAGGCCTGCGCTCCTTGGTGCTGTGGAACAACCACCTCACTCCTCAGTCTGCCCCACATCTGGCCAACATGTTAGCCATCACCAAGGCTCTGGAAACCCTCAACCTTGGCCGTAACAATCTGACCAGTGAGGGCATTTTGCGGCTAAAAGAATCGCTTCTGAGAAACCATGCTCTGCTTCGTCTTGGCTTGCAATCAGCCAGAATAGCTGATGAGGGAGCAGTGGCCTTAGCTGAGTACACTGTTGATAATAGGGTGATACAGCATGTTGACTTGCGAGATAACCCCATCCGTGTGGCTGGTCTTCTTGCTCTAGCCCATTCCCTCCGCCTCAACTCTACTGTCATTCAGATGGACATAGATTCTGATCCTAGAAGTGAGCCATCAGCAGAGCTGTCTGAACAGCATTTTTCTCTCCAGAAAGAAATTAAAGAAATCTGCCAACGCAATCTTACCCAAAGTCACCTAAAAGCTGCAAGTCAAATGAAGAGTGAAACTCCACAAGGTGTTTCTTCCAAGCCAAACAAACAATGGGATACTGAAGGAGGTGTCATTAGAAAGATCTCTCTTACATGTGAGACAACTGTGGTATCGTCCCAAGAGATTCGCACCACAGAAGTTGTTACTCGTGAAGAAGAGAAGCAGAGGTATGTAAGCCCAGCTCCAAGTCCCTGTCCAAGTCCCTGTCCAAGCCCATGCCCCAGTCCAGTCCCAAGTCCACTCAGGAATAACCGTTTCAGAGTGTTTAGAGTGGCAGAACCTTCTAAAAGTTCTCCAGATTTAATTGCAAGCACTAGCCAGCCCACTGTCGTATGTAGTGCAGTTCATGTTTCACAGTCTGGGAGGAGTCTTTCTGCAGGAGACCTCAGTCAGCCTCCTAAACAGAGTGGTGTGCGGCCCAACAGGTTTGGCATTGGTGGGCGCTTCACAGTGACACGTGTGGCAGAACCGTGCAGCTTGCCTTCTAGTCAGGTGTCTAGCATGGCATCAAGCTTCACAACTACAAGCTCTGTACCTGGGCCAAAAATTGTCATATCTTCCCCTGTTAGAGTAGAGAGAGGGTTTAGTGTTGATGAAACAGTTTCAAGAGAAGCAGCCGAGAAATCTGGAGAGAAGCAAGGAAAGTGTGATGCAAGTCCAACTGTAGACTTTAAGGCAACAAAGCTTCCAGAGAGTGCAGCACAGTGTGGCAAAGCCGGCTGTCAGTCTGACAGTGATGCTGTTATGGAAGGTGCCAACCTCAAAAAATGTTTGCCAGAGAGCCAAAGGCCAGAATTAATGCCCCAAAGATCACTGATTGTGTTCAAGAGTAATACTGAATGTAAAAAAATTGACAAAGACGGTGATTCTCCAAACCTGAGTGAGCTGACTGACAGTGGATTCCTTGATGAAGGAAACTGTGGCAGAAGCAGTGGCAGTGCATCACCATCACCCAGCGCTGGCAGTCCTCGCACAGTTCATGAAGGGGACAGAGACTCCTTGCTAAGCTCATCTGTGGATAGCACCAACCAGGAGGATACAGGTCTGGGCCTCCCTATGGAGGAATCAGAGCCAGCCATTCCAGTCTCACCATGTAATATTCAACAATTTGATATTCACCCAATTCATGACCCTCCAAAAAGAGCCCCTTTGGCTGCCATGGAGAATGGAAGCTTTGATTCTGACAGCGAGGACAGTGAGCTTATGACACAGTCCTCGGATTCCACCCACAGTGATGAGGTGCGTATCACCACAGAGCAGATGGAGCCAAGACAGGCCTGGGGTTCCAAGCCAGAACAGCCACAAGTGGGCATGGCCTCAGAGGCAGTGATAGCCTCGGGGGTCACTGAATCTGGCTAAAACAGCCAAACATTCTACACACTTGAGAGTAGTGTTTGGGCACGTCAGAACAACAACACTGGCCTCTCGACACGTTAGCTACGGACTGGCAACATTTTCCAATATTGTGATAGTAAATATAAATGCTTTATAACATTTATGTTTATTTGGTCATCATGCTTTACCTCAATCAATCTCAGTTGTAAAGATCAAAATCAAGGATCTATTGTAAAGATATGATTGAAATGGTTTCATGATATTACTTATTTGTGAATTACTTCAAACAATTAATGGACAGTGATATAAACTTAAATTACCCTTGAATAATTTGGGATAGTGCAGTAGTATAGATGTCCTGAGTAAAAAATATCCATTCATATGGTTTAGGGTGAAAGTGAAGAGTAGAAAGCCACCAATATTGTACCCTCAATTTCTCTTCTTGTGCTTTTGTTCAGTTCTTAATGCTAGTTTTTCAGGCATAAAATTGAGTAGAAATTAGAAATCCATATTTAATTCATGTAAATTTACATCTGTATATCATTGAAGTGTATTTACAAGATCCTTGTCATCACTGTGCCACACACATGGGATCCTTTAGCTGGTCACAATGTCAAATTGAAAGGGAGTTCTCCACAGAATACTAAAAGAAATAACATACTTTAGGCACTTTGTTACTTCATATTATACTGAAAACCAAGGCTGTGTGACCCTACATTTTATTTTAGTATAGCTTTCTTACACAAATGACATGCCTTTTGATATGCTTTTACTGAAACTTTCATTAAAGACTGAATTTTTTATGATAACACAAAATTGGTGCAGTTTATGTTGCAGTTGGTTCAGACAAATTGCATGTTGTGAAGCAGAGTGATATCATGTAACAAGAGGCAGTAACTGTCACTAGCCATTACCTTGAGTTTGTCCAGGCATCCATCCAAGTGAGGAGTAGCACAGATGGTGCTCATTTCCCAATCTTTCACATTATTCTGCTAAATCATCCAACAACTCCTTAGATGCTCAGCAATGGGTCATATGATATTTGTGCTCATGTTCTGTGCCAGTCATTATTCTTTCACTTGAATCTTCCATTATGAAAATTTGTAAGACTGAAATCTTGCACCATCTTTAGTAGTATTACAATTTGGCAAGAGCGAGCCAGATCCCAGACTGTCTTCAGTAGTAATGAGAAGTGGATGTGTGCCCTCAGTGCCAGTGGCAACACACCATACTGCATTTTTTTTTTTTTTTTCCTCTCCAGTACTTGACAGTACATGCTATTGATTTTCAATAACTAATGACAACTATAACAAAAATTTGTTCATTGCTAAGCTTTAGGGATGCTGAAATCTCAGTATAAGCTGCTGGGAAAGAGATTATGAAGATGTGCTGTGAATTACTTTTTTTCTGCCATTTTTCACAGCATTGAGGCCAAATTTGGAGAAAAAATTAATGTTATCCAGTGTGAGACAGTTGATAATCTATTGTAGGAGACAAGATTTATGTAGAAAAACGAATATTCTTATCTTCAGTAGGCAGAGCATGTGCTGATTTGTTCCTAAGACTCGCTCTTCTTACTCAAAATTGTACATTCCTTGTGAGTGGTGTCAGTGCTGCAATTTTTTAAAGTATTTTTAAGGCACATGCCAATTTTTTTTATCAAAACTATCTATTTGAAGAAGGATGTTGATGCAGCATTGATTTTTAATGAATTTTGTAAAGCATAAGCTGTAAAAATGAAATTTTATCTTGTTTAAAAGTTGATAAGTAATTTAATATTTGCTGGTGAAGAGTATCAGTGATGTATCTCGTGCAGCACATGCTTTCAAAATTATGTATGCCGTCAATTAGAGCACTATCAGTGTATTTGATGACTAATTCAATGCTTACCTTGGCATGGTAAACTGAAACCAAGCTTGATGATGAAGCTTATATAACTTGTAGAACTGCCCTAGACTTTGCTGGCAAAATATGAAACTTAGTTTGGGACATCCCCCACTTAGCATGCTGGTGAGACACACTGGATCCCATGTGACAATGCTTCAGTGAGAATTGTTGAACTATGTTTAGAAGGTGCAGCTGTTAGTGGTGCATGAAAAGAAGAGCAATTCAGATTTCTGTGGCCCCCCTTTTTTATTTTTCATTAGTTATTAGTAGTGCTCACATTGGTTTCATTAGAATACACTCAGTAGAAATATCTGCACCCATTGATGTGTGGAGTCTGAGTGGCATGTAATGTGGCTTCTCGATAGATAGGTCACCTTTTAGTCAAATTACTGAAGGCACATTGTGAGTGTCTTGACACACGTCACACAATCAGACCTAGCAGTCCTTCCTGCAGACTAAGTTTGGGGGCAAAGATGGTATATTCAGCTAAGTGTAGGTGATGCCACAAGGTGAGAGCAGTACCTGATGTGGTCAGTCACTGCCCCTCACCCAGTGTTTACTGAGATCCCAGGGATACCACACAACACAGGGACCTGGTTTGTTTACATTTTGGTGCTAATTGTTAAATAGTTAGTTCACTGCAACTTATTTTTCCCTTTAAAAGATGTGCTTTGTCTAGCTTTGAGGGTGCATACTGAATACATGTAAGTGATATGAGGTTGCAGCGTTGATAATGAGAGTAAGCTTATGATCAATTTATGTAAAGAGCAGTGAGTTAAAAAAAAATTACATATATGTGTGTATATATATATATATATATATATATATATATATATATATATATATATATATATATATATATATATATATATATATATATATATATATATATATATATATATAGATGCAGTGATTATTGTTGTCTGCCATTGCTTTCTTCACTGCTAGAGGTACAAATCTGTGAAAGAGGTTGGTGAGTCATGCACATTAAAGGAGCTACTGGCTTTTATCATCTAATCTAACCATTATAAACTTCATGAATGCATTGTTTTTGCCCATTTTTATGTGTATTTTTAAACCTTTGATTACTGAGTTGAAATGTTTTGTATTTTCATACTTTGGAGCACTACCTGGCATGATGAGACCATGTAAAACTGAGGTACTTTATGAATGTCTTGACTGCAGTAAATGTCAAATTGCAGAAGAATATTTTCTTATTTTCTTGCAAGTGTTGTAATATTGTATATGTTAAGAGGGTTGTGTTTGCCAAATATAGACACCCCCAGTCGCTCATATTGTAATACCTGTTATCTCAGAGATATCCTTCATTATATAACTGCCTTTGCCACCAAACAGTAAAGTTTATTGTACATTATAAGGAAACCTTTGTGACAACAACACTTATTTTGATCCAGTTTGTTAAACCTGTATTCCATATCAAAGAGTCCAAGGACCTGTATAACCTGTCATCTGAAACTTGAAGTGTTCAGAGAAGGATCAGAATTGGTGTTGAGAGAAAGCACTGACAAATGTGCAGATATAGAGGGCCTAGTGCTGTGACCACACTGAGCCCCACCCTCCCCATACCAGCTATCACACCAGTCCCCCTCCCCCATCAGCCTGCACCACCACCTCAGCAACTAGTGCGCTCTTCCCCCTCAAAAGATAAGAAATGAGGATAAAAGATAAAAGAAAAATGTATAATGGTGATTTATTTTATTTGAAATATTTATATGAATGTAATGTATATAATCCTAGCAGGGTTTGTGTGGACAAAGCCTTTTGTAGCAGTGATAAAGCAATGCTTATGAATAGGATGAAAGTTGCAGAAAACCATGTCAGATTGTACAGAGTGTAATCTGCCACCTCCAACCGTTTCTCCACACTCCCTCACACGTAGCAGCATAGAAACATACTATATTGATTAAGCCTGTTGTTAATATTGTTGTTGATAATCTTTTATGTCCTAAAAAAAACTATATACAAGGTAGTAGTGTACTTGTTTTATAAGACTTAATGGCATGTGTAAAGGACTCTTGTCTGCTTGAGAATGGACCTGTTATGTGAGGCAGCGTGGCATGAGGCTGTGTTGTACCTGCTGGGTGGTGGACTTTGCCTCCCTCAGATGGTGTGGCGTGTGGCATGCTGGTCCTTGGTGGACCCATGATCCGTGTTTCAGCTCAGTGTTGTGTCATCTGGCCTGCCTGTTGTGCTGAGGATGACATGACATGTGAATGTGAGGGAGATGCATTGAATGGCAGCGTTGTTGTTGTTATTGTTGTTTGGGCCTTGTGAGCAGTAAATGTTGCAGTGGTTCTTGTAGCCCTAGTGAAAGGAAATTTTCAAGTTACGGTAAGAGCTGAGTGTTTCTTTTTATTATGATATTTAAGCATACTCAGCTAATTTGTTCCTCACATACAATAATGACAATTATAACAGTGTTGTTATTCATTAAGTATGAATTATTTGATTCAATGAATGCAGTCTCCATTTCTGTGCTTCTTAACTCTGTGTCAAGAAATCTGAATAAGCTTTAGTGTTGTACGTAATGAGTTTTTGATGAAGGATACTTACCAAACTTTCAAAGTATACCATACATAGAGATGAATTTCATTGTATGATTCTGGGTATTTTAACTGAGCATAAACATATTTTTAATGTTTTCAAAGGGTATTACAGGAGACAGTAATGCTAAGACTTCAAAGCCTGAGTCATTAGAGTCATTGGTGATCAGCCATCAGTCTCTTCATTGCACTTCTTGTTGGTACTGACAGTCTTGCAAGCCACACAAAGGACTCTGGCTCTTGGGTCTTACGACTCTCAGGATTAACTATATAGACTTTTCATTGATCCTCCCCAGTCCTCCCCTTAAAGTAATCTGTCTTGCCAAACAGCAGGGTTTGAACAAAGTAGATGGGTACTTAATTTGTAAGGCTAAACTGGATTTTGTATGTACTTAGGTTATGGATTGCCATGAGAATGTGAACTGTGAATGGGTGTTGAATAGTGTGAACGTGTCAGAAGTGCTGAGAGTCCCAACCCAGAACATGAGGAGCTGGACCCCTCATCTGAGTGTTTGTATTTCAAGGCCTCAAAGTTGCTGCGTATATCATGTGTACATAAATCTCCACCACCCATGAGAACATATATTTTAACTGCTATGATCACCATCCCAATTCATTACCATTGTCACCATTATCATGAGTGTATCACCCCCACATCTTCATCCCAACACCCTCTCCCTCACCCAGCCAGTGCAATTGTAATAGATGGCCATTCTCAGGAGGACTTCCAAGATCTGTTATCTCAGGATCCACAGCAGCACGTAGTGATGTCATAGCCTCAATGGGACACATAGTGGATCTGGAATTTCACCTGTATTAGACAAGAATAGGATTTGAGTGTTATCCCTTTGGCAGCAGAATTACTTTTTCAAATGACTTGTATAGATATGGCTTAACTCTCTTTCCAGTGAGGAGTGATGGCAAGGAAAGGTTGCTGAAGGGAAATTATGAATAGGCATGTTCAGAATTTGATGGTGTTGGATTGTACATTATTGCCCTCAGAGGAATGATTAGTAGGTACCTTGTCTGTTTCAGTTCACAATCTCACATTTATACCTGGTGCCCAGCCATATCATTCATTCACAGAGCCCCCCCATTCAAGTTGACTTTCTTTAGTCTTTCACCCCTCACAAACAAACAAGGACCCATTTTGATACCTTAGCCGAGTATGATAGTAGTTGTCGTCAACCCATTACTGCTTGAGGCTGGACTGTTACATCCAGACAGTAGGTACCTGATTGTCATGTAGTGTTATCTCGCCTCGCCACCCACCCACCACCACTCCAAGCAGGACACGGTACACTGTGGCAAATCCGGTAAACCCTTTAAAATACTAACCACATTGACTTATTGTATGCATTAAATTTCTCCCTTTTCCCCCCTGTGCATTTATCATCAGAGTGCAAGTCATGTTTACAAGATTTATTAAAGTTTATGTATTTGTGTGTTGGTTTCCAGAGAGATTCCTGGTGATTGTGTTTTGCAGGTGCATACTTACGGATGGTTGTGTTGAGAGCAGCCAACATTTTATTATTATTATTTGTTTATATATTTTTTTATGTTGAAAGTGTGATAGGGTGAGAGAGAGAGAGAGAGAGAGAGAGAGAGAGTGTGTGTGTGTGTGTGTGTGTGTGTGTGTGTGTGTGTGTGTGTGTGTGTGTCCTCCCAAGTCCATCCATTGCCCTGTTCCTTTCCCGCGCCAGGGAGCAGCCCGGCATAATACTACTAAACTAATACTAGTAATACTTTAAGTGTACTACAGCAGCCTGCTGGGGGATCGTCGGCACAAGTGGCCCGTGAATGGAAGATGCTGTTTCCATTTTTGTGGCTTTATGATTTATAAAAGACATTGTTTTTACAATAAGATGTATAATATTTATATATGTATTTATTTCTCTATAGGGTATTCATACATAACACATGATGCTAACGCTGCTATATTTTCATTAGATGCTATTTATTGTTGTATAGCGTGAAAGGGAAGGAGACTTGTGATATCCCGAAATATGAGCAGGTGCGGTAAATATTGCATATATATACATACATCCTACTGTTCTGCAGGCGGTGGTGTCATGACGCTGGGGGAAGGTTGCGAGACGTGCTATGAGAAAAACCGAGTCACTAGGCCGTTTATAGGAGGAGGAGGAGACGGTAGTAGTGGCGGTGGTGGTGGTGCAGTATAGTGTAGGGATGGTGTAAACACTTCGTAATCCCTCTACAGTGTATCGTTATTTTTGTGCGTCCCTCCTCAAGACAGTGGCACACTTGTATTGTGGGAGGAAAGCAAGTGTGTCCCGTCAGGTTATAGGAGAGGGAAGCGTTCTGCGGGTCACTGGAGGAGGGTGGTCGGGAGGAGTCCGTGAACCATCCTGCTGAACAATAAACTGCCCACGTTATGCTGTTCATTCATTACCCTTACAGTTAGCACACTGCCCGCATGCTTAGAATATAAGGCCAAGGCTAATTATTCTTAGTTACCATGCGTTTGTTAAATCCGTATCCAATTTCGTTTGACATTTTTTCCTTCTGTTAATTTACTTTATTATTATTATTATTATTATTATTATTATTATTATTATTATTATTATTATTATTATTACCCCTACGGCGAGCAGCTTTACATGCGCTTTGTGGTCGTGTGTAGAATACGAGGGTGGTGGTTGTAAAATCATTACCTGTATGATGGATGTAAGTTATATATTTAAGATTTGAATAATTTTGGCCTTTACCAGGTAGTCATTCCGCTGCCTATATTAACTTGTTTTGCGTTATTTTGTTTCAGAAGTTGTTAGGGGTCATAAGCTGCTTGTCGGTATTAGGAGTAATGGTAATCAATGACACGCATACGTAGTCGCAATCAAGGAAAAAGCGCAGCGCTACACGAGCACCAGTATTTCCTTTCCTTTTCCTCTTGCCACGTATGAACTGAGGTTGTGTTGCCTCCTCACTCCTGTCTTTGTGTCTGTCTGTCACTAATGGTCAGTGCATCAAGAGAGTGGTGGGAACAAGTAATTATGCCTCATGCCATTTTGTAAGCATCCTGCGGCGCGCCCGTCAGCATCCCAACTGTCATCGCCTGCAGGTATCTGATGGCCTGGCGGCGCCGGGGGCATTGATCCAGTAATCTTTAGGACTCAGATTCTGTGTGTTAAGTGGTAATAAAGAAAGAGGCGTTAGTCAAGATTGGTTGGTATTAGTAAAACAAAGAAAGGAGGAAAGAAACGATTATACAATAAGTTCCTGTGACATTTCTTCGATCACTAAAAGGCCAACGCCAGCGTGAAAACATGAGGTCGGGGTGGTCATGGTGGTGCTGGGTGGTGTGGTGGGCAGCAGGAGGCGTGGCCTCTCGGGGGGCTGCGGCGGCTGCCCAACACCCGGTGCTTGCAAGCCTGCGGGACGAGCCTGCCTCCCCCAGACCCTCGCTCAGGTGGGTCACTGTCCTGCTCTTGTTGTTGTTCAAAATAGATTACTTATCTCAGATGGTGCTTCAATTATTATTATTATTATTATTATTATTACTGTATTAGTAATTAATGGTTTGACATTTAACTAAAATGGTGCTTCAATACACAGAGCATCATTGACAGTTGTAGCCAGCTTGTATAAGGTATGGTGGTGTGAAAGCACCTGCCACTGTACAATACTGTTCAGTTGCTGCACACACGGGGGGAGGAGAGTGTTACATTTATAATATGTGGTATTATAAAGGAGTGTGTGTCAAGAGAGATTATACTACGTGTACGTCAGGTCCCAGCTGAGGGGGGCGGCCACGGATGCAAGGGGGCGAGCCGTGGTGCAGATTGACAGTTCGCTGTGCACCAACGAGCAAGCCCTCGGCGGCATCTTGGAGGAGCGGAGGGGTGAGGCTTGTCTATACAGGCAGGTGTGCCTGAACATCAGAAACCATAGCTATTATAAGAATGTGTTAGGCTGGCTTAGGTTATGCAGCATGACTTGCCTAACCTGTCCTACTTTGACCCACCCCTAAAATGCCTGGCGTGATTGACATTCATGTCCTTTGTTGTCCTGCGTCACCACATGGATAACTGCATGTCATATTCCTGGTTAAGATTCTTAGTGAAAAAAAAAATAATAATGTTATTACTATATTACTACAATCCTCAATGCACGTCCTTTCCCATTCACATCTTGCAAGACATGACAATGACAAGGAGGGCTGCTCTCCCTGGTGAAGAGATTCAGTGCCAGACCTAGGATTCCCTTTGTCTATAAAACCTTGATCCTGTGGTGTCTTGAAATACCACATGTTTCACATTACACCTTAAGCCAGATAGCGTGCTACCAATGGAAAAATAATGGAATAAATAGATAAGTAAGGATTTACAGGTATAAATTCACCAGGTAGTTTTAAGAATTATAAGACCTGCTAAAGGAACTTTCCTGTAGTCACTTTCGTTTCCTCGGCAGTTATGCGTCGGGTGCGGCGATTGTTGCGGGGACGGCCGCTGCCCGCCACCCACCTCCGCCTCAGCTTTGACGTCCGGTGGGACTCCGCCGCAGCATTCCTGCAAGGCGTCCCGGTGAGTGGATCCCAATGCCTGTGTATCCCTGATGGCATAATGTGCTGCAACTATCAGGAACCTGCCTTCGTGGTTGTGATGTGATATGAAATTTGTTTTAAAATTGATTGAATATCTTAGCTCCGTGACGACTAGGATGATACGCCTGTTTAAACAACGCAGTTTATGTAATGTCTTTACCCATATATATATATATATATATATATATATATATATATATATATATATATATATATATATATATATATATATAGATAGATAGATAGATAGATAGATAGATAGATAGATAGATAACATTTTCCTTTGCTCATTTATTTGACTAATTTCATACAATGTACATACTCTCAGCAGATCTTTCTCTAATTAAGTTTTCTTTCCACAGGTGAGGCTGTACGACGCGGAACAGGAAAGGCAGCACGGTGAAGTAGTGAGCGTGGCCGTGGTGCACCAGGCCACAGGTCGCCTGCTGCGGCACTACAACCACCCGACACAAGCACACGCTCGCCCCTTACAAGACTTCCTTGACTCACTCCAGCCAGGCCGCGTCCTACTCCTTGCTGGATCGGTAAAGAGTGAGGGAAGGGGAGGGAGAAGGGGACACACACACACACACACACACACACACACACACACACACACACACACACACACACACACACACACACACACACACACACACACACACACACACACACACACACACACACATGGCAATAGTAATGTAGTATTAGAAGCTATAAAGCACCTAAATAGCCTCACAATTATACAAAACCTGACGAACATTTTCCGTAGGCTTAACGAAACACGACAAGCCGCCTCCCTAGAGTTACATATGCAGGATAATCTGAGAGCTTGACAGAAAATTCTAGATCTCCATACATTTGCAGTTTCGTCAGAAAATTTTATTTCTTATTCCTTTTTATGAATCACTTCTTTCCCACATTCACCTTAAAAAAGGTAGATCAATTATCTTATTTCTATCTATCTATTTGAATTATTTATTGTTGTTTTACTTATTTTTTTATTTTTATTTTTGTTTATTAATTCATTTATTTATTTATTTTATTGTGTTTTGTAGACAGATGTGCAAACCAACATGGGTTAAATGCTGTGTAACTCAAACCGTTGCAGCCAACAATGGAATACTAGTATTCCTTATCTACTTACTGTATAGTCCACAGTCCTGCCGCGGTACTCATTCACGTCATGACACTTTTACCATCCAACTCATACTGCCAATGTCCGCTGACCATACTCATCTATTTCCTTACTAACTTATCATATTGGATCATACTCTGCCTGTACCGCAACTACTTTCAAGAACCTCTAATTAAAGGTTTTCAAAGGTGTTTTAGGGTTGTAGTAACATATAAACAAGATACCTATCTACATTATCAATAGGCGAAACAGTCTTGAAAGCCCGACTAATCACCTCTGTGGCCTTGGAAAACAGTCGTAGTGGTGGTGGGAGAGCAAAGCGTTTTTTGCACACAAGTCATTAACACAACGTACTCTTCAGCCTTCCCGTTCCTGCCAAGTCTTCCACACTCCCCACATCTGAACCATCTTGGCAGCTCGTACCACCACCACCGTCGTCAATCGTCACTCCTATTACTCCCTGTCGCCACTCACTATCCCTTACTACCATACGAGTACCTCTGTCCTCACCGCCATTCATCACTCCCTCATCACCAACCACCGCCCGTCATGTCTGGCCACCCAGAAATCGTAAGTTTATGCGTTCGGAGATTAACCAAATTTTTATGCGGACGATGTTTGCTACAATCATGTAATACAAATGTTGAGACTTTTGTTTTTAGTCGTGTAGTTTAGAAATGAAAGAAAATAGTTTTTTTTTATTTTCTTATCTTTATTGCGGATGTATATGTATCTACCAAAGAGCTTAGATTATAAGGAGGCGGCGTGACGTCACAAAAGTGAAGCCAGCGCGCTATTGGTCCGCTGCTGCCCCTACCCCCTTTACACGTAAAACATTGCTGACCACCCATTGAAAATACACTGTCCGAGTTACGCTCCTTATTTTCCATCTTATGTCCATGTTTGGAGGCTGCCTACCATATATGTGACCTTAATAGACTCGCAATAGTCGTTGCATACTGTGCCATGAAGATTTAGACGGTAAATCATACATTCAAATGAGATAATACAGTGATTCCCAGCTTTGGTGGACTTGGGTGAGAGGTGGAAAGCTGTCTTTGAGGCAAATGTATGACCGAACAAGATCATGTACACATGTGAATATATATGTGCATTCAAATGAAGAATAAGTAAACTGTATATCAGGTGAAACTTGGTCTGAAGGTTGATTTTTCTTGGTAAAGCTATTACTTAACACGTCAAAATACTCTCTCTCTCTCTCTCTCTCTCTCTCTCTCTCTCTCTCTCTCTCTCTCTCTCTCTCTCTCTCTCTCTCTCTCTCTCTCTACTCTTTATAGCTTTTATTTAGAATTATGTGTGATTTCATGTTATTGTGCGTTGGAAAAGCATCAGTCACTGAAATTTTATTCACTATTTTGTTCCTTGTCATCCATTTAACGAGAAAAAAATTTTTTTTTGCCGTAATTTCTTCCAGAAACGTCCTGCTGTATTTCTTTCAATATTGTAGCTATTTCGGACTAACACCGTTAATAACAGGTCTACATGACATATTTAGGAAACTATAATGTGGTTTACATAAGTTAAATCATCAGTTCTTTCTTAGTTTTCCTCTAATAATGAAAAAGAAAGCGGCAACTTTCCATTGTTTAACACGGGAGAGGGCAATGTTTTAGGTGTAGGTTCCGATCGTAAGCTCCGCCCACCGCCTTATAAGCTCCACCCACTGGCTTCACTTTTTTTAGTACAGCGGGACAGGCGCATGGCGTCTCCATCAATATAACCTCCTTGGTATTTACGTAACTCATTTTCCATAGTGCTCTGAAGGGGTGCTATAGCAAGCAAAGTATCAATAAACATTCCGAAGCTATACACGATAAACAATAGAGATTACCAAATAGATGCATGACTATAGTACACCATTAACCCCTTCAGTACTGAGACACATTTTTACCTTGAGATTTGTGTACGATTAGACCATTTTATTAACATTAGAAAGTATCTATGAA
>NC_059263.1:1740000-1752500 GCF_017591435.1 Portunus trituberculatus | reverse complement strand
GCTGCTGCTGCTGCTGCTGCTGCTGCTACTACTACTACTACTACTACTACTACTACTACTACTACTACTACTACTACTACTACTACTACTACTACTGCTGCTGCTGCTGCTGCTGCTGCTGCTACTACTACTGCAACTCAAAGGCCCCCACTGCTTGCCCTTACCTGTACTCTGCCCCCTTCTCCCTCTCTCCTCTTCCCTCTCCCCTCTCCCCTCTCCCCTCGCCCCTTCTCCTCCAACCCCCTCCCTCTCACCTGCACGCCGATAAAGTCACCTGCAGACCGAAGCGGCTCATCACCTGAAGTAATGAATGCGTGGTGACGACCAGGTAACACACACATGTACACACACACACACACACACACACACACACACACACACACACACACACACACACACACACACACACACACAGACCGCTTCACTCCTTTCTTGTCTTTATCTTCTTGTCTATTTCTTTCATTTCTCTCTCTCTCTCTCTCTCTCTCTCTCTCTCTCTCTCTCTCTCTCTCTCTCTCCCTTTCCCATCTTTTGCCCTTTTCTATTTCCCTCCTTCCCTCCTTCCTCCTTTCTCTTTTTCTCCTCCCCATTTTGTCTCCCTCCATTCATGCCTCCTCCCTCCCCCTTCCCTCCCTTCCTCCCTATTTCCCTCCATCTAACCTTTCTCCCCCATCTCCCCATCTCCTTCATTCTTCCCTTCATCCCTCCATTCCTCCGTCCTTCCCTCTCCCTCTCCCTTTTCACCAGATACACCCTCCTTCCTTCCCTCCCTCTCCTTACACTCTCTCTCTCTCTCTCTCTCCCTCTCTCTCTCCCTCTTTCCATCACCACATGCTCCCTTTCCTCTCCCTCTCTCGCTCCCTATGTCTCCCCCTAACTAAGTAAACGCTTCTGTATCCTCCCCTTCTCCTCCTCTACTATTCTTCCTCCTCCCCACACACTCGACAAACACCTTTCCTCCCCATCCTTCCCTCCTCCCCTTCCCTTCCCTTCCCTTCCCTTCCCTTCCCGTCCCTGACCGTGCCAAAAAGTAGCGAGGGGAAGGGAGAGGGAGAGGGAGATGATAATGAAGGAGCAAGTAAGTGTCCTAAAGAGAGGGGAGGGTTTGGTTGTGTGCTGGGTTATGCTGCGTTGGCTTGGCTGGTTGGCTTGGCTGGTTTGGCTGGTTGGCTTGGCTTGGCTTGGTTTTGTTTTGGTTTGGTTTGGCTGGTTGGCTTGGTTTGGGTTGGGTTGGGTCTTGTTGGTTTCGTTGGGTTAGATTATCTGTTGGGATATTGTGAATGGCTGCTACTACTGCTGTTACTACTACTTCTACTACTACTACTACTACTACTACTACTACTACTACTACTACTACTACTACTACTACTACTACTACTACTGGTACTGCTACCAATACTAGTACTGTTTTGTTGTTGCTGTTGTTCTGTCACTTCTATTATTGCTACATTTACTTCTTCTCCTCCTCCTCCTCCTCCTCCTTTTCCTTTACTACTATTACTACTACTACTACTACTACTATCCCTTCAGGTTGCTGGTGTCCCTTGAAGCTGCAGGAGCAAAGGCTAAAGACATCCTTGTGTTTACTGGACAGCAGCAGAAGGCGCCGAAGGAACTACAACTAGTAAGACACCTCTCTCTCTCTCTCTCTCTCTCTCTCTCTCTCTCTCTCTCTCTCTCTCTCTCTCTCTCTTGGAGGGTGTAATTTTTCTGTTTAAGTTATTCTTCCTTCATTTTCTTAAGTTCATTCTGTATATATGGGTTTTCTATGTGTTTATTTATCTATCTATCTATCTATTTATTTATCTATCTATCTATCTATCTATCTATCTACCTACTTATCTACTTATCTATTTATCTATCTATTTATCTATCCATCTATCTATTTACCCATCCTACCTACCTATCTATCTATCTATATACTATGTATATCTACCCATCCACTTACCTACCCACTGTCTATCTATCTATCTATCTGTCTATTAATTAAACGAACAGACAATTCATAAATGTATCTGTACCTCAATCAATCTATATCTATTTATCTATCTATCTTTATCTATCAATGCATCCATCCATTCACCCATCAACGCATCTAATACATACATACAGTAGGTGTGCGTGCGTGCGTGAGTGAGTGTGCGCCTTCGATCTTGTGTGTGCGTGCGTGCGTGTGTAATGGCTTCCTTTCCATCAGTGAAGACCGGAAATTAGTAATACCCAACAGACGACTCACGGTGGTCAGGCGAAACACTGGCTGGGAAATGCTGGGGTTCGCTGGGCTTCTCTTCGCCAGTCACGTCCCCGCAGCGCCGCAAGAACAAGACGCAGACACAGAGAAAAAGAGAGATAGATAGATAGATAGATAGATATACAGAGAGAGAGAGAGAGACGGAGCAAAGAAGCTGATGGTGTGTGCGTGTGTGTGTGTGTGTGTGTGTTGTATTTCCTCTTTGATTGGGTTTTTGTCCTCTTCCCTTCTGGATAACACACACACACACACACACACACACACACACACACACACACACACACACATACACACCATCAGTTTCTTTGCCACGTCTCTGTCTGCTTTTTTAGAAACTGCACCTCATTACTATGGAAAAAAGAGGAAAAACGTAAGAAATATAGACAGACACACTGACGAACACAAAGATATGTAGATAGACAGACAGATAAACAGACTTTGCTAGTTTAGTTGTGCATTTTCATCTATTGCTTCACTGAGGTTTTGTGTGTTTCAGGCTACCTTGTGTCAGTCAGTGAATTATTTCATTAGTCAGTCTATCTACCTATTTACTTATCTACTTCTATCTCTATCTATTCACGTATTCATTCATTATTTTATTTATGTATCTATTCATGTGTGTCTTTATTCATCTATTCAGCTATCTATCTACTGACTTTCCTACAAAACCATTCATTTGTCTATCTATCGTTCTACACACCTATCTCCCTTCCTGTCTATTTACCTAGCTGTATCTATCCATCTATCTATCTACCTTTCTATCTATCTATCTATCTATCTATCTATCTATCTATATACTTAGCAATTTACTCATCTACTTCTCTATCCATTCAACGTAATCTACCTTTATACTTGTGACTAAACTAAACAATCAAATAACCAACCTAGTCTGCTCTCTCTCTCTCTCTCTCTCTCTCTCTCTCTCTCTCTCTCTCTCTCTCTCTCTCTCAGGTGTGCAAAAGTCACGGCGTATACCTGGAAATCACTGGACGTTCCTCTGATTGCATGGGGCTTCACGTTGCCCGCTTGTACGAGTCTGCACTTATGGCCTCTCTCATCCTGCGTCCTAAAGCATCCTTCTTCATCACTCTGGAGGATGATATGGTGGTGCTTCCCTCCTTCTACAGGTAAATGAAGGGTGAGAGCTGTGTGTGTGTTTTCCTAAGATCTGAACTCATTTATAAAGAAAAAGGAGGTTTCAAGGTATTTATCCTATTCTTTTGATTTACTTTCTCTCTCTCTCTCTCTCTCTCTCTCTCTCTCTCTCTCTCTCTCTCTCTCTCTCTCTCTCTCTCTCTCTCTCTCTCTCTCTCTCTGACCTGCTCGGAGACTGGCATCTAAGTAGGCCTGTTTGTTTAGTAATTTTTGTTGCCCTTGTCAAGATTTTTCCTCCTACAGGAATAATAATAATAGTAAAAATGTGTGTGTGCTTGTGAGGTTGTGTCCTGAAGATTCTGTATTTTGAAACGCCTCGCTCCTCCAACTTAACGATTGTTTTCCAAGGCCACCGAGATGATTAGGCGGGATTTTCAAGAGTGTTTCTCCTTTTAGCAATGTAGTAATCTTGTTAATCTGTCTCTAGCGCAGTAAAAGCACTCGTGTGTAACTTATTATAAACCGGTATTATGAAACGCTTCCCTCTTTCACCACGACTGTTTTCCAAGGTCACAGATTACTGGCTGGGTCCTCAAGAGTGTTTCGTGTTTTAGTAACGTAGCAAAAACATCCTTTGAAAACCCGTGTGGCTTCAACGAAAGTCTTTGAGAGTAATGAAGGTGCGGCGTATTGATGGTGGAGAGTGTGGTTGTATGGAGGATGTTTAATGTGCTATGTGTGGTGTTAAATGACGGTTGAGTGTCTTGCGTGCGTTGTGTATGACTGGTTGTGGGCACAGAACCTAAGAACATACGAGAACATAAAGAAGAAAGGCAAGCTGCGAGAACCTGTCAGGGGTACACGCGGCAATTCCTGCATGAAATATATCTACCTATTTCCAGCTATCGTGCTCACCCATAAATTTGTTCAATGTTCTTTCGAATTTCGCTAAACACTCGGTACTAACAACATGATTGCTAAGTCTATTCCATTCATCTACTACTATATTTGAGAACCAATTCCTTCCCACCTCTCTTTTTTTTTACAATCTAACTTTATTGAGGATGAAGCCAAGATATTGCTGATTTGCCTGCTTCAATTTGTAGCTGGTCGCTTGCTTGTGTTGGTGTCGATGCTGCTGGCTTGGTTGCTTCGTCTTGTAGATGTCTGTGTAGTTCCTTGCTTGCGTTGCTGTCGATGTTGCTGCTTTGGTTGCTTCACCTTGTGGTTGCCTGTCGAGTCATTGGCTTGGTTGTTTCAGTTTGTGTCGCTTGTATGGGTGTCGATGTTGCTGCTTTGGTTGCCTCGCCTTGTGGTTGCCTTTAGTGTTGTTGGCTTTGTTGCTTCAGTGTGCAGTTCCTTGGTTTCGTTAGTGGCGATGAAGCTGGTTTGCCTGCCACAGTTTCCTCTCAAGCTGGGAATGTTGTGGTGCAGGTTTGACTATAATTGCGAGGGACGCCACTAGCAGCAGAGGGAGTGATCAGAAAGTTCCAGCCATTCAGTGTCTGCTGTTCTATTCTTACTGACTACAATCGTCCAAGGTTGCGCAAATGAAGTAACAGGTGCCGTGGTGCAGTGCTCTCATTAACAGTCACAGGTTAATGAGATAATATACCATGCACGATTAACTCACCTTTTTCTTAACCTCAGAACCTGCCCTAGCCTTTCTTGCAGTCTCAGCGTGTCCTCAAACTAGCATAGCATAACAAGACGTAAGATAATTCGGAATAACTTATACAGGCAGTCACAGGTTAATGAGATGATATAATTCACACCATTAACTCATCTTTTTTTCACTCAATCTAACCTCAGAAGTTGCCTTGAATAGATTAATTGACGTTTTCTTCTTTTCTTCAGTTTCACAATGTCTTTTAGCTGGCGTCGCATAACAAAGCGTAATATCATTCAGAATAACGCATCCAGGTAGCGAACGTCACCTCATTAAGCGGCAGGACGTCCAGGAGTCTCTATCTACACGTTGAGAAGCAGCAAGAACATGAGTGAGGGAGGCGCGAGTGTTTGGGTGTGGCTCGGGTCTGGCGGGGCCTCAAAATAATGTGTTGGTGCGCGGTGAAGGTGTGATTAATATTAAGAAGGAGATTAGCATTGACAAATTGCGCGCCCTGACATTTCTGCACTTTTAATTAACTCTCTGTCTGTCTGTCTCTCTCTCTCTCTCTCTCTCTCTCTCTCTCTCTCTCTCTCTCTCTCTCTCTCTCTCTCTCTCTCTCTCTCTCTCACATCAAGATAAACACAAGATTAATTAAGCTAACACAACAATTCCACCACCACCACCGCCACCACCACCACCACCACTCATCTGCTCCCCTGCCTTGCCTCACACAGGTGGATGGCGCGGGGTCGAAAAATCCTAAAAAAGACTCAGGAATTTATCTGCGTCAATAGTCTGAACCCAAAGTACCCATACAAGCTGTACCAGTACCCGCGGCGAACCCTGGGCGACTTGCACCTTTCATCCAGGACCACTACCACCACCATTACCACCACCGCCGCCACACCACACTCCTCCAGAAGCCCTCTCAGGGACAACGGAAGATCGCCAGGTGATACCACGCCGCCGGAGGGCAAGGAAGGTAATGGCCGGGGGAACAATAACATGAATAAGTTCCCTTCTGAGCCAGACAAAAAGACTGCCGCCGGGGACACACTGCGAGGCCCCAGGACTGACACGAGGGCGCCCCAAGAGGTGGGTGTCGTGACGGGTGTGGGGCTGGAGGACGAAGGGCGGCGGTGGCCAGGCGGTAAGCTCATGGCGGGGTGGGGAATGGAACGCAGCCTGGTGGAAGCTATGATCAGGTTCTGGCCCTTGGCGGTGAGTATACTGCTGTACTTGCACCTCTTCCTCCGCCCATGCCACTACTACTACTACTACTACTACTACTATTACTACTACTACTACTTACGCTCCTTCCATCCCTGCTGCCTCTAATGTCATTACCTCCACTACTGGTACTACTACTGCTGTTGCTGCCGCTAACCTTACTGTCTCCGCCGGTACTCATGCTCTTGTAATTCCTCCACGTCCTCCCACCGTGTTTGTTGTTCCTGTTACTCTTCGCTTTGTTACTTCTATCATTGCACTCACTCACATGATTATGACTTTGTTTTAAAGTATGCTGTTATTACTACTACTACTACTACTACTACTACTACTACTACTACTACTACTACTACTACTACTACAGGAAGGAGGAGGAGGAAGGGGAGGATGGAGAGGAGGAGAGGGAACGAAAATGATGAGGACAAGGAAGAGGAAGCCTTTTTTTATAATCTTCGTCACCACTAATAGTATCACTCACCACCACCACCACCACCACCACCACCACTCAACCCACCTCATCCATCCGTCATCCCTCCTATACATGTTACCTCACACACACACACACACACACACACACACACACACACACACACACACACACACACACACACACACACACACACACACACACACACACACACACACACACACACACACACACACACACACACACACACACACACACACACACACACACACACACACACACACACACACACACACACACACACACACACACACACACACACCCCACGGATAAACTATTCCTATAACGCCAGTCACTACCACCACCATCACCACCACCACCATCACCACTGCCCCTCCTTCCCCTCCCTCACTTCTCAGCCCGCCACCATTACTCCCTCATAAATCCAACACTACTATCATCATTACTGTCACCACCAGCAGTGCAGCATAAGCGAGGGCTGTGCTGCGCTGCGCTGAGCTGGACTGGGCTGGGCTGGGTTGG
The DNA here is from genome assembly GCF_017591435.1 of Portunus trituberculatus. NCBI lineage: Eukaryota > Metazoa > Arthropoda > Malacostraca > Decapoda > Portunidae > Portunus > Portunus trituberculatus. The sequence continues at coordinate 1,745,342 of NC_059263.1, read as the reverse complement.
GTTGGGTTGGGGTGAGGTTGTGTGTGTGTGTGTGTGTGTGTGCTGTGCGGGTGCTGTGGTCAAGATATCTGTCTAGCGTCTATTCTCCTCCGCTCACCCAGCTCAGGATTGACCCCATTCCTTCGCCCCATGCAACACATTCCCCGTTAAATTCTTTCAGACACTGCACTTCTCTCTCTCTCTCTCTCTCTCTCTCTCTCTCTCTCTCTCTCTCTCTCTCTCTCTCTCTCTCTCTCTCTCTCATACATTGGAACTGGTGGGATCATAATTGTAGTGCTGGTAGTTGTAGTAATAGTGGGAGCAGTGGTAGTAGTAATAGTAGTAGTAGTAGTAATGATAGTGATACTACTACTACTACTACTACTACTACTACTACTACTACTACTACTACTACTACTACTACTACTACTACTACCGACTATAAGGGTGATGATACAACAACAATAATAACAACACTATAAACAACACCCACCCATCAACCGACCAATCACCAATCAACACCACACACTCTATGTATACCATTAACTACACAAACGTAAACAAAACAAGCAAATTCCAAACAAAAGTCAAACACACACATGCACAAACTTAGCCTATGTAGCACACACCGGCGCACACTAGGCTAGATACAAAATAATAATGATAACAATAGATAAATAAATATGCCCTATGCGGTAGTTTTATCGTATCATTCGTAACAATTTATTTACAACATCTATGGTAATGGCGGTGGTGATGGTGGTGGTAGCAGCAAACTCGTGAGAATACCTTGAAATGTTTTCCTTTAGCAGCGTAGGGCAGGGTAGCAGCTGGCCGCCGCCGCCGTCCTGGGAGGGAGCCATGCAAACCGCATTATAAGTTGACTTGCAAAAACTGACTCATCGCGGTCTCCTCCCTTCATCTCTAGCGAGCCCTTCCAGATTCTCCCCACCACCACTTCAGATATACTCGTCTTCCTGGAATCCCGGCTACTTGTGTTTTATTTGGCTTTCCTGAGCGTAACTTACATGCCGCCTCGTTTTGTGTTCGTGTTTCTGTTTGTGCTTCCTCCCCTCTTGTTGTGGTGGTTGTGTATGTTCTGTTTGTGCTTCTCCGTTCTTCTGGTTTCACTCGTTGTTATTGTTGTTGTTGTTATTGTTGTTGTTTCTCTTTTATTTCAGCTTTTTCTTTCTATCTCTAGCTCCATCCAATTTTCGTCTTTTTCTCTTCGTGTTTTCCTTTTCATCCTTCTTCCTCTTCTTTCCTTCAACCTTCTTTCCTCTTCTTCTCTTCCTCTTCTTTTTTTCATCTTGTATTCCTTCTTTTCTTCTCTACAGCTTCATTCCGTCAGTACTTACAATCCATCTTTATGTATATTCTCCTCCTCCTCCTCCTGAATTTTACCATGTTTACTTTCTTTCCCTCATCCATCGTGCCGCATCACCCCACTTCCCATCCTCCTCTGCGTCACACACACACACACACACACACACACACACGGATCTATGGTACGCAGTTTTGCAGGAGTTAACCATCATTCTGAAATTGCTCAGGAAGGGGAGTGAGTGACGATCAAGTTTGCAACACCGGCGGGTTGTCTTGGTAACGGCCGCGTGGAAACACCCTCAGAGAATCCCGCTGTTGTGTATTCCGTATTCTGAAACGCCTCGCTTTTGCTCTGCTCTCTCTCTCTCTCTCTCTCTCTCTCTCTCTCTCTGTCTACATCATGACTGTTTTCAAAGGCCAAAAAGATATTTGACCAGGTTCTCAAGAGTGTTTCTCCAGTTTATAAAGTAAATTTTGTTAATCTGTCACTGTAGCCATAAAAAACATACTTCAAAATATATGTAACTTATAAACTCACATTCTGAAGCGCTCTGCTCTCTCACCACCACGACTGTTTTCCAAGGCCACAGAGATAATCAGCCGAATTCTCAAGGATGATACTCGTACTACTCACAGTACTGAAATCTTATTAATCTATCAATAGAATCATAAAAAGGCATCTTTAATAACCAGCGACACTTCAAATGGAGCGTTTTGAATGTAGTGGCGGTGTATGGATAGCAGATAGCAAGGTACAGTGGGGAGATAAAATAGTAACGCGTCTGTAGAGTACTGGGGAGTCAGTCAAGGGTACGGGTTTACTGGGATGCTGCTGCCTGGCCGTTACTGGGACCCGAGTGCGATAAGGAGGCAATCTTTTTAGCGTGGATGGCGCGGTGGATTGGTTATCTTATCGCCAGGAAGAGACAGCTGCCGGTAGTGGCGATGCGTAGATGATAGAATGTTGAGGTATCTATAATCTTTGCTCCTGGGAAACGTCGTTGGAATTGACCGATTGAATGTTGATCTATTTCTTTACTGAGAGATGTACTGGCTGAAATAAGGACAGCAAAATGTGTGATAGGAGCAGGATTCAATAACTAATAATGTTGATCTTAGTTTGATAGCCCCATCACTGCCAGACATTCACTTTCCACCATTCATTACGTGTTTTCTATGTACTAGAACATGTTGAATATCTCTATAGCTTAGAAAATACAAAAGTAATCTTTCATCCTCTCTGTACTCATACTGATTTGAATACCACCAAAACACGATCTTATCAGTGGAAGGATTAATGCTTTTACTTAACATTCTTAACATTCTTAACAATGAAATTACTGTAGTAAGTTGTCCAAATGGCTATAAAGAAGAAAAGAAATAGATGAAGTTAATGTAATCTTGGTAAGCCACTGAAGTATGTTTTTTTTTTTCTTTAAGAGACGAAAGTAAATGAATGAATAGAAAATAAGTCTTGAAAATTGTGATTAATTGTGGGAGAGATTGACTACAGTAGCAGAGAAGGAATTAGATCCTTATCCAGAAACGCTTTGTTCTCACACCACAACTATTTCCAGAAGCCATAGAGATTATCAGACGGGTGTTCAAGACTGCCTCTCCTGTTAACGATGTAGAAATTTTGCTAAGCTGTTACTGGAACCATAAAAAAAAAGCGCTTAAAGATACTGTCACTTCAATTGTCAAGCTATCACTATATGGAACTATAGAAAAAAACAGTAAAAAAAATCGTGTCACTTCAACTAGAACATCTTCAAAATGTTGTCAAGCTGTTACTAAAACCATAAAAAAAAAAAAACGCTTAAAAATCTCATGTCACTTCAACTAGATCCTTGTGGAAATTATATCAAGTATCACTAGAACAAGAAAACTAGATAAATAAGTAAGTAAATAAATAAATAAACAAGGAAAACATGAAAAAAAGACTTGTCACTTAATTCTACTAGATCGGAGGTGGTGCGCAGAAGTGTTTCAAACTATGTACCTTAATTAATACGACTGACTGACTGACCAACCACCAACTGACTTCCTTGCGTGCTCCGGTAATTACAACATTAATCACCGTCATCCTAATTAACTGATTAACGTGCGTGCAACATTCCTCGCCAAATAACTGCAACACTTTCATTTTTTTTCTCTCTCTCACTCTATGATAATGATAATTCTTGTTTTCCCCCGAGGCTAACGGAGCTTAATTAAATGTGAATGTAATATTGCTGGAACTGAATAATGTTACAGCCTGGAGTTTACTTGTTGATTATGGAGAAGGCATTTGCGTGGTGGCAGAGAGAGAGAGAGAGAGAGAGAGAGAGAGAGAGAGAGAGAGAGAGTTTTGAGGAAGAAGATAAATACATAAAGCAACCAAATACAATAAGAGTAGTTGTGACAGAAATTGGAACCATAACAAGAAGATACGAAACACTGCAAGACATGCCAGCTAGCACCACCATCGCCACTGTGTCGCCTTCCCACCATCCCGCCACGCTGCCATTTCCTTCCAACCCGTAGCCTGTGTGTACTTTCTGACGCCCATACTTTGAAGCACTTCCACGCCGCATCTCTTCTACTTCCAAAAGGCTTGTAGTTGAAGTGACACGGGTTTTTAAGGATGTTTTTTACGGTTCTGGTGAAAGATTAACATTTCTACATCACTAATAGGAAAAACAATCTTGAGAACCCAGCAAATTATCTCTGTGGTCTTTGAAAATAGTCGTGATGAGCGAGCAAAGCGTTTCTGAAATCAGGCTTTAGTGGCCAAGAAACCATACAAAATGATGGCGACTTGATGCATAAGAGAGAGAGAGAGAGAGAGAGAGAGAGAGAGAGAGAGAGAGAGAGAGAGAGAGAGAATTCTGAATACCTTGAGCTCACATCCCCAGCATTAATTAACTGATAAGCTCACATTCCTCACAAGAAACAATAATAAACAGTACATTTTTTTTTTATCATATTCTCTCATTTTATTTTTACGATCAAGGAACCTAGGTACTATTATGAACAGTTGTAATTCGCTAAACATTTAACTAAAGATTCCTGATTAAAAACCTCAAGAGTGTAATTACTGATATCATATCCTCTCACTCTGTTAAAAGGGAAAAACCACGCATCACAAAACTTCAGTGCTATTCGCTTCAATATATATTAATAACTTACCTAGCATGGAAATTGGAAGTGGTGAGGATACATGCGGTAAAATATTCATCACAGCATGTTCATTGCAAGGAAAACTCTTAAAACTTGTACATATACCAAATTAAAAGCATTGTTAGTGCATGTAGTTCACTAAACACTACTTCGTTACTGGAGTGGTGAGAATAGCTGCGTGTAGTGAAATTTTCATCATATATTCATCCTCACTACGAAGAAAAACTCTTAAACTTATACATATTACAAATTAAAAGCATTGTTAGTGCATGTAGTTCACTAAACACTACTACATTACTGGAGTGGTCAGGGTACATGTAGTAGAATTTTCAGCATGGTGAGGATAGCTACGTGTAGTAAAATTTTTCATCATAGCATCTTCAGTACAAAGGAAAACCTTAGCCTAAACTCGCATATAAGCAAAAATAAAGCGTTGTTAGAGTAAGATTCACTAAGCATTACTACATTACCGGAGTGGTGAGAATACGTGTAACTAGTAAGATTTTCATCATAGCATCCTCAATAAGAAAGAAAACCCGTAAACTCGTATATATGCAAAGGTAAAGCGTTGTTAGAGCAAGATTCACTAAGCATTACTACGTTACTAGGAATTTAGAGGCGTGTAGCTTGTGGCGTGGGGCGTGTGGGGCGTGTGGGGCAGCGTGCAGTGGCGAGAGGGTTTAGGGAAGCCACTGGGGGTAGGAAGGGCAGGCGGACCACGGTGCAGATGTGAGGCACCAACCATAGTCCACATCCCAACCTCCGTTACTCACCATTTTTTGCTCCTCCCAAGCCAATAGTACTCCTTACAGTGCTCAACCCGCCCCCAACCCCCCTCTCCCGTCCCCTGCCCCTGGACTCCCTAGCATCTCCCA
>NC_059263.1:1705000-1735000 GCF_017591435.1 Portunus trituberculatus | reverse complement strand
TCCCTCGCCTCTGTTGCTCTCCCGCGTAGTACTGTTACGTCATGCTGGCGTCTCGTGATGGGGCGTATTATTCCGGATTACGTCACATGGGGAGGGAGGGGGCCTGGGTCAGTTGTAGAGGCAGGGGACAGAAGGGATACGGGGGCAGGGGTGGGTTCTCAGTGGTCTGGGGTGTTCGCTCCTTTTGGTCATCTTGTGTGGACGTGGTGGTAGTAGTAGTAGTAGTAGTAGTAGTAGTAGTAGTAGTCATAAAACAAAAGCAGTGATGATAAATCCTACCAATAACAAGGTATGGTTCCCTAATTCACGTCTCATCCTGCGTATACATGAACTCACCGTCTTTCATAAGCACTACCACCACCACCACCACGTAACATTAGCAGTCCACATAAGCATCACCCCGGGTCAGAGAAATGGCTGAACTAAGCACACACACACACACACACACACACACACACACACGAGGCTCAGTAACAAACAACAACAACAGCAGCAACACCTTCGATGAAAAACATAGGAGAGGGAATTAAGAGTCGCCACAAAAACTAGGACAGGGAAGGAGAATATACGAGGCTGGGAGGAATGTTCGACTACGAGAGGCGCTTTTGGGCGGGTAGTGGTGGTGGTGGAAGCGGCAGACTGGACGAGACGAGGGAGTGGGGAGGGAGGGAGAGGCGAATATGAGAGGACAGTACTACAAGGGCTGCTAAGAAGGGAGAGGAAAGGAGGGAGAATGCACGAAAGTACCATAATGCTATAGAACAGAAAGAGGGAGAGAGGAAGGGCGAATAAGAGGGAGGGAAAGGAAAGAAAAATAAACACAAAAAGAGAAAGTATGTTACTGTTGGGAAAGGGGAGAGGAAGGACAGTATTATGTAGAGTAGTACATTAGGAAGGGCGAGACAGAGGGAAGGGAAGAGAGCAAGGGAAGACAGTAGATGGAGAGTAGATGGTGAAGAGGGAGAAAATGGGGAAGAAAAAAATTATATACTGTAACAGAGGACAGAAGATACGGCATTTCAGAGTTGTACACAACATTTACGTGAGGGAAGGAAGTGGTTGAAAAGAGCACAGGAAGGAAGGGAAACAAGGGTGGGAACGGTTGATGAAAGTGGGGAGGAGGAAAAGGAACTATGGGATGGGAGGATGGTATAGGATAGATCACATTGTCACGTCAGAATACAATTATAACACTCATAAGGTGGAACACTATACGGAAAATGGAATGCTGTTGTGGAAGTGGATTTCATCATTGAACGTCATGATAAGAATGAATGAAAATATGCAGCACTTCCTGTTTCAGCGTGGATATTATTACACACAAGGTTATCTCTGTACGCAGGCAGCGACATGCGTGCCGTGCCTGTTCCTGCATGCTCCAAGTGAAGGATGTATAACGGCGCGGAGACAGGCCAGGCGATGCATGTTGTGGCCACGTCCCCATCAGTCACCGTCACTAGTGCCGCCCGCCATTCACCCACAGCCGTGGGCGAAGGATGAGAATGTATGGGAGGGAAGAGCGGCCCCACAGGCGATTCAGGTAGCCAAAGAAACATGTTGATATTTGTTCCTCTCTTTTCTTTCGCTCTTTCTATTGAGTAAGCTGAGTGCTTGAGGAATGGCTGTTACGGTGACGGTGACGGCGACGATGAGGCGTGGCATTGCAGCGGCGCGGGAAGTGTACTCACGGGCGTGTAATACAGTGGCGACTCACAGGAAATGACTCAAAAGGGTCACACGCGTTGCGTAGCTCACCTTCATAATACCTCACTTGGGGAAATAGGATGACTAATTGTACTATCCTATACGTATGTCAAACAGAGATCGGGTAAACATAGTGTGTGTGTGTGTGTAATATATATATATATATATATATATATATATATATATATATATATATATATATATATATATATATATATATATATATATATATATATATATATATAGAGAGAGAGAGAGAGAGAGAGAGAGAGAGAGAGAGAGAGAGAGAGAGAGAGAATTATACATGTATGTGTGTGTGTGTGTGTGTGTGTGTGTGTGTGTGTGTGTGTGTACTGATTCGGAAAGCCAGGTAAAAGGTGTCCAGAAATCGATACAGCATTTTGAGCCGGCCGGGTGGAGGCCCAGCCGCCCCTCCCACGCCGGCGTATATTTACGAGCCACGAGATAAGAATGTGAGCGGCGGCCGAGCTCTGTTAGCTGCACCTCATGTGCTCAGGTACACGTCTCGGGAAAATAATGAACCCAAGTTTCCTGTGAGCTCACAGCTCATTAGGTATGCAGGCTGACAACTGTCTGTGAGCTGTACTACATTTTGATGGATATTGAATATGTTAGTGGAAATCATGTATCATGTTTTGATTCAACCGCAAACAAGTTCAAAGATGATATTAATCGCTGTGGAATTAGTGGCATGCGGCCAGTATATCGTTGCAAGACATTTTAAGAGCTCATAATTTGCGTTTTTATTACCTTCATTGCATACGACCTACGATTTTTATCAGTTGCATGTACCGATCGTGAGAGAATCTTGTCGCGGCGAGGTGGTAGAGCGCGAGGGGCCGGCCAGGTGATGGATGCTGGTTAATGCGAGCAAGTTTGGGATCAATGGTGGCAGTGCTAGCTAGGCCGGGCACTGCTCCGTAGGCCGCCCCTACGCTCCTCTCCTCCTCCACACACATACACACATACACACCAAAACCAAACGGAAGGCCGCCTAAAACCTCACGAAATCGACCAAGCAGCGGGTAGCATGTGGTGGTGTGGCTGGCGGGGGCAGTGAGGGCGGCGAGGCAGTGCACGCTCCACCACCACCATGCTCTGAGACCCACGCTGCCGACCGTCTTCTGTTTACGAAGCGCGATGTAAACAAAAATCGCTGTGCGTCCTCCTCATCTTTTCTCTTCCCATCTTCATCTACCTCATGTTACAGCTCGCGGCGTAGTTGACCAGTCATGTCTGGGGTGGTGGCGGTGCATGTAGGTGAGTGTTGACCCCTGGAAAAGGCCTCTAGGGGCGCCCAGGGGGACATTCGAGCCTGGGGCATTTGGCGGGTGCTGCCCCGGGCTTGCATGGCCCCCTCGCTCCCGCTAAGGGCTTGTTTTACCCTGTATAAGAAAACCCCATAATCTGTGCCTTTGTTATGTGTGCCGTGGGTGACCTGTCTTAGTGTTGGGGGATGGTGCAGGCTACAGGTCTCCTGGATGCTTCTCTGAGGTCCATAGACCGGAGCCACTCTGCTTGGCTGCCTCAGTTATAGGCTTAGGGTCCAGTGTAAGGTAAGTGTGAGGTTTGATTGCTCCCTCCCGTGTCCTCATCGGTGTTTGAGTGACCCTGCCAGTTCGAGGTTATGGTAAGTAAGGCATCCTAACCTTGGTTGTAAATTTGTAGAGGTCAGGTGTAGTGATTGCACCATCCCCTGGCCTAGCATCAGTGTCCCTTGCTGTGTTGGGCGTCTTGAAGTGTCTCAATTGCCTAGAGATTGGATTTATTATTTGGGACTGTAGATGATTTAGAGAACATGGGGTCTTGTCTGAAAACCAAGAGTTGTCGTGCCTTACTTGGAGTGAAGTGGTTTCACCATACTGTGCTTCTTGGGATGTCTTATATTGTTTTGATTGTCAAAAAGTGTGTAGTTACTATTTGATTAACAATGAACTCAAAATCATGCATTGCCGTGCCAGAACAATACATTTTAAGAGGTAGTAAGTCTTACCAAATGCAACAGGGCAGGTTGTTGCAGTTTTAATGGCTGAGTTTCGATGATGTGAATTTTGGGGCTTGGCACTTTTCCTAAAATCAATGTGAAGAGCAGGTGTGTGATGGATTGACCACACCAGGGTTGAGTGATGTGCTAGTGTTTCTAGAGATAAGATCATTGGACCCATATTGTGTCATGTTTGTCCAGTTTAAACCGGCAGTTCGGTTGACAGGACAATGATGCACCGTAGCCACCGGTGCCCATGGGTTATGTGCAGGGTATGTGAGACTGCAGGATTTGAACTGTGTGCTTTTTCCCTCTATGGATAAATGTTGTGATGAAATTCCTGCTGTATTTCACTTAAAAGTTCTTTCAATTCAGAAGAGCAAAAAAATAATTATGGTGAAACAAGAAACACAGGGAGGCACGTGTCATCTGTTTGTTGGATGTATTGTACAGGATTGGTGAACATGCCTTTTAATAAGGAGAGTAGTGCCAATGTGATGTTAGGTTCATCCTCTTTCTAATTTATATATATATATATATATATATATATATATATATATATATATATATATATATATATATATATATATATATACATGTTTATAGACAATGTATAGATAAATAAGATCAGATGCCTCACTATAGCTCCATTCATACAAAGATGCCTTGAAGAGCACTAAGAAAATAAGGGCTGGGAGGCTCTTTAGTACAGTACTTGGTGTGTGGTCAAAAAAGAATAAATATTTGATCTGGGATCACATAAGTTTTTTTTGGTGAGAGATGGCACCCTTAACCCTCTCACACACCAGTAAATTTCAGTTTTCTTTCCATTATATCTTCTGTTGAAAGCTATTTGTCACTTTTCCATTTGCTTTGTGACACTGATTTAGAAGCAGTTTTCTTTCCTTTGAAACTCATAAATAGGCATGTATCATATATCACAAGATTCACAAGGAAATGATCTTTATGTTAGTCTCGTAAAAATTTACTAAAAAGTGATATCACTATGTTTTCCCTCAAACATTGATACAAGAGAAAAATAATGTGCATAGCTCTTGTAGTTCAGAACTTTTGCCATGTGAGAGGGTTAACCTTGGCGAGCAAAGTATGGCTTAATTTCAGCACTCACTTTTTTACTTCAGAAACTGGAAGATGGGAGAAACAAAGATGATTTGTTCTAGATTTAGTGATAATAGTGAAGCTTGTCACATAATTACATATAGAATGACACATGCATCTCTTCAATCATGGTGATGGCAGATGAATAAGCAATTTGCCAATAATCTCAATAGTATTGTAATGATGTTTTGCATTTTGTCTTACTTTCACCAAATCTGAATATTTCGACTTGGACATCAGTGTTGATACTGTGTGTGTGTGTTTCCTCAGGAGCTGGAAGTCACTCCTCTTCCCTCAAAGGAGAATACAAAAAATTAATGAAGAATGCATGTAATCAGGTAATGTGTTATTTTATATTATATATATTAAGAATTTATGGTTATTCAGTTAACAGAATATTCATTATGAAAAATCCATACAAAGTATTCAACTGTGTAGATTATTGGAAAATTCCTCTCTAGATTGATTTTATATCACTGTATTGGAATAAACATTATGAGTTTGGCAATGCAAATTGTCTATATCAAGAAAATAACCCATAAAGCTGTATGAATATGTTGAGATTACGAAAGAAGTTCGTACACCAAACCTGTCCCTTCCTCCTCTAATATTAATAAGATTATAATTTTTTTATAAGTAACAATCATCTAGAGTACTTCTGTAACACCACGGGATGTACTGTACAGGCTATGGAAGTCCTGCGAGGGGGAGGGAATGCAGTGGATGCGGTGTGCACCGCTACACAGGTCTTGGAGGACTCACCGCGCACCAATGCTGGGTTTGGATCCTCCCTGACAGCTGAAGGTGAGAGTGCGGTGTTGCTCCGAGGTAAATGGTTATTGGCTTCACTTTGATGGTTTGCAGAGATGTAGCTGATGTGACAAGTGACTGTTGTGTGTGGTATTCAATTTAATATTTTGTTGAAGTATACGTGAATGTGTGTGTGTGCGCACTGTTGCAGGCGGTGTGGAGTGTGATGCCAGTGTGATGGATGGACACACCCTGCGGCATGGAGCGGTGGGGGCGGTGCCGGGTGTGAGGAATCCAGTGTTGTTGGCGCGGCAGATCTTGGATGCCCAGTCCCAGCCTCTCCCTGGTGGTCTTGTCCCCCCAAGGTGTGTGTTTAGTCTGTGAGGAGGTAGCTCTTTGACTTTGAAAAATTTTGGCAAAACAAATTAGGTATTTTTCCCTCAAGTGTTTAGAGTTCATTCACCACAGTTTTTTTTTGTTTTGTTTACAATTGTTAAATAGCTTGTGTCTGTATTCTAAGATTGTGGTACCACATCTTGTGTGTCCTATGGGACAACATTGTTGCGCATGGCAATATATAACATTTGCCTGCCTGTCTGTGCAGCTTCCTGGCGGGGCCTGGGGCACAGATGTGGGCGGCCTCAAACAACGTGGAGACGTGTCAGCCTGAGGAGCTGGTGGCAGGTGAGTGGCTCATGGAAATTGAACTTTTGTTAGATTCTTTGATATTGATTCTTCTAGGAAAAAGCAAAACAGTGGGCAATTTGAGATTTGTGTCCTTTGTGTGCCATCACTTTAATGTAAAGGAAATTACTCAACAGAAGGAGGGCTCTTACTTTGACTTGTGGCTCGAATCAGTTGTCTTTGCATTGAACAGATTCTAATGCACTGCGATGTGTTCTGCTGCCTGCTTAGCACAGTGGCGGGTTAGACATGAGTTGTGTGGCAGACTGCTCTTAATGATGTGGCTTCACATAACTAAATGATCCCATTGTTGTGTCATTTCTATAATTAATAAAGTATTCATGAATTCCTTGATAATCTGCCATAATTCCAAAAACTAATAGTAAACATATTTTTCTGTTGAAAACAAGTACCTGTGTAAAAAATAAGTGGTTAAATATAAATTATTTTATAGCCTAGTATCTAGATGGGAAGATGGTAAGGTAATTATCTGAGCAGTGATAGATAAGTAGGAAGGCAGTTATTTGCCAAGGATATAGATAACAATATGTGGAGATTTGATCTTGGAAAGTTTAGAAGATTAATGGGTCAGATTAAGGACACTGATGAATTTCAAGATGATGACAAGACTGTGCTTCCAGATCGGTCTCGGCGCATCCATGAGGAGAGCAGAAGGAACATACAGAGGCTAGAGGAGGGAGGAACCAAGAGGAGGAGATATGCACTGCCAGAAGAGGAAGAGGAAATGCAGGTTAATGAGGAGAAACTTTTATTTGTGCTTTTATGAGAAGAAAGTCTTTGCAGCCAGATATTCAGAAGAACTAAAAGTGAAGGAAGCAAGACCAACATATCAGTTATTGTTGCTGGAAACTAAAGTATAATGAAAATGTAAAATCTTTATTTTCTATTTTCTCAATTTAAAGGAAATATGAGAAAAAGGTTTTGCTTTAGTCAGACAAGAATGTGAAAATTAAACTTAATATTAATAGATCTTTTCTTGTTCTTACCTTGAAATGGCAGTATTTACTGTTTCGTTTTTCTCTATTCTTTCTTCATTAAACAGATGGACACTGGTGTATTTCATATTGATTAACAAGCTTTGAGGGCATTAGTTTTTCTTACTAACTTCCTTTTCTTTTTACTTTAGTTCATAGATAGCAGCTTTTGTTCCCTTCCTTGAATTGAGCACTTAACAGATTTTTACGGTGTGGAAGTTAATGTAAAATTATTATTATTTCATATTTACAGGGTGGTTTGTTGGACACAGTGGGAGCAGTGTGTGTGGACAGCTCGGGCTATGTGGCGAGCGCGGTGTCCAGCGGAGGACTGTTGCTGAAACACACAGGGCGAGTGGGTCAGGCGGCGGTGTATGGCTGTGGCTGCTGGGCTGAGAACAACTGTGATGGTAGGTCCTCATGGGCTCTTGCTTAAATATTGAAAGAAGGATGGTTCATTTTCAGTCTATAAGGATGAATAGGATTGAAGACTCTATGAATAGAAATATATATATATATATATATATATATATATATATATATATATATATATATATATATATATATATATATATATATATATATATTTATTTATTTATTTATTTATTTATTTATTTATTTATTTATTTATTTATTTATTTATTTTTTATTATTTTTATTTTTTTGGTGTGTGTGTGTGTGTGTATAATTCACCTCGGTCGCCTGCTGGCCAGTCTTCTCCATTACGGAGCGAGCTCAGAGCTCATAGACCGATCTTCAGGTAGGACTGAGACCACAACACACTCCACACACCAGGAAAGCGAGGCCACAACCCCTCGAGTTACATCCCGTACCTATTTACTGCTAGGTGAACAGGGGCCACACATTAAGAGGCTTGCCCATTTGCCTCGCCACTTACCGGGATGAACTCGGACCCTCTTGGTTGTGAGTCGAACGTGTTAACCAATACACTACGTAGTGTGCGTGTGTGTGTGTTTCACTGTTTGACCTGCTGCAGTCTCTGACGAGACAGCCAGACGTTACCCTACGGAACGAGCTCAGAGCTCATTATTTCCGATCTTCGGATAGGCCTGTGTGTGTGTGTGTGTGTGTAAATTTAAAATCTTTCCAGTCGTTATAGCTAGGCTGAAGGAAGCAGAAAAGGTGTTAGTAGGTATGAATAGACTGTTTGAGAGTAGGGCACATGGAATGAATGTCAAGATAATATTACATGAAGAGACAGTATTTGTGGCTATTCCACTGTGCAGTGTTGAGACATGGAGTATGGGAGTGGGTGAAAAGAATGTAATGGAGATACCTTTAAGTTAAGTATTGGTATTTGCACAGTTACATATTTCTTTTTGTGAGCCAGTGACTCAAGCAGAGTATTTGTGCCAGGCAGTGGTGTCAGCATAGGGGTAAGCACTACAGGCTGCGGGGAACACCTCATCCGCACTATGTTTGCACGCCTATGTGCCCGTGCCGCCATCTCACCAGAACTGGGCAGCAACATCACCCATGCCGTCACTACCCATTTCCTAGGTGAGTGTGCTGTATCTTACTCATTACTGCTGTTGTAATTCTAAAGTGAATGCTTCTATGTGTTTTTGTGGTTTTTGTGTTTGTTCCTGGTGTTCTCTTCACTATTCATTGTGTTGCCTGGCTTGTGGTGGAGTAAGAGTGCTTCATTAGAATAGTGTGTGTGATGCTGATATAGGTTCTGTAGACCCAGAGGAGTGTGAAGGCCATAAGAACTTGGTAATTGTAAAAGCTAGTCAACTTACTTAGAAGAAGTTTAAAGATTTTTAAACCTCTTTGCTTGACGATTTGTGGTTGATGTGAGGATTTATCCTCATTAGTGCACCATGAGTTCCCTCATAAAATTTTTCAATAAACATTCCTTCTACATTTTCCTGAAAGTAATTATCACTGTGATGAACTGGATCAAGTTACATTGATGGAGTTTATTATATGAGCAATTGATTTAAATAAAATTTTTGAGGATAGAAGTATCACCACAAATAATATATATATATATATATATATATATATATATATATATATATATATATATATATATATATATATATATATCTTTTTTTTTTGGCATTCCAGAGAGTGATTTTTTGGAGGGTGTTCATCCCAGAATGGCTGGAGCGTTGATCCTACGCTATGATCCCCAGTCTGCTGTGAGTGACCTGTACTGGCTGCATACCACCCGCACCATGGGAGTGTGCTACATGACCACCAACGACCGCAAGCCACAGGTACTCCACCACCTTGTGTTTCCCAGGTGTGGTGAAAAGGGATGAGACTCAGTGGGTGTTTGTGTAAGGACAGTTAAATAATTGCACAGCTTGTGTTGCATTCTACCATACTAACACTCTTCTATCTTTTCTGTCCTTAGGCACAATTTTCAGAACTTGCAGAAGACAAGATCGGCATGTCGGTTAATCTTCAGTGCAAGTCGTTCGGAGGACACTTGCCCATTACCACCTCAAGGGAGCTGCAGCCAGGGCCTTCCCACCGGGGTTTGTTGGTTCCAGGTGAGGAGGAAGAGGAGAGGGAGAAAAGTGATTCCAGTGATGAAGAAGAGGAGCCAGGATAACAGAGTCTTTGTAAGGTGGGAGAAAGGAGTTCAGTTCAGAAACACACAGCATCAAGGGGCCTCATCCCATTTATCTACAAGGTATTACCACAATATTGTTGTTTCAAGTCAGGAGGGTTGCTGCTCAGTCACCTGTCAATATGGAGGTGTCAGTGACCCTGTCTCATATTCAGGCTGGTTATCAAGGACTTTCTTCCACTTAACATTCCCATTGTCATTGGAAGTATGGTTGACTACAGAATTATGGTTTGATCTGATCAGTTGTCACAAAAGATAAGACAGACAGCTAAAGTGAATATGTAATGTGTTTGCTTCTGAAATTGAAGTTTTGTGTGTTCTTCCTGACTCTTGTACAAGGCCATTTCTGTGGATTGAACCTTCTGGCTCTTCAGGGTACATAGTGCCACAAGGTTGGCATCAAGGAACATTAATGTATCTTAGGATTAAGGCTCATCACAACTGTCACTGCCAAATGTGCACAGCCACTTACCAGTATTTTCTCAGCATTTCCATAGCAACACTAATTTTCTGGAGAGTGCATTACTAGCCTGTGGTATCTGAGGGCAGACTACCAGGCAGGCAACCATGGGACCACAGAGCTGCCCACCGATACACTCAGTTATGGTGTGGTGGGTGATGGTCAATGCTTCCCAGGAAACATGTCTTGGCTGAGTAGGACCTTAGGAGCCTTACTGTAGGAAGTCCATCAGCACAAGTTCATGTTGAAGGATTGTCTGCCATTGTTGTGTCTCACTCAAGTACCACAGGCACCTCAACTGCCACACAGGAACCAAACACTACCTCAGTTGTGCCACCAACCAACAGTCCCTCGCTGCCCTTCCCTCACCCAGCCACACGTGCATACTAAGCATCTAGTAATGCTGGAAACTTGCCTGCAGCATTGCTTGTATATACTCTGTACAGCCAGTCAATCAGCTTGTACAGGCTAGTATTAGCCTGCAAGTTGATGTATAAGACTTTTATGCAACACCCTAGGCAGCTATTGAGGAAGGGTGAGTGGAGATCACCGAGGGTCTGATCTGCTCAGGGTGGGCTAGCTACAGTGTATGATATAACCTCTTGCTCATGCTGCTTTGACTTGTGCTCTTATTACTCCTAAGTGAAAACCTATTTTCAAGGTCTTCATCATGCAGAGATTTTGTCTATACCTCTCAGTGTTTTCTTGAGAAATAGTTTTGTCTTGCAGACAAGAGACAAAGGTAACCATTATGGCAGCTGCCTCACCACAGGACTGTTAGTGTTCCTGGTGCTTGGTACTGCTACATGTTATTGCTTCCCATTAGCAATTAACTAATAATAGTCATAGATTTGTATACATTCCATGGGTTGCTGATGCAGACTCGTTACTTGGTATTTTGTTGGTATGTCAGTGTGCGTGGCCGTGCATCAGCAGCCCCTCAGCAGCATCCGTGTATTGTTCCTCCTAGTCTTGCTCACCCTGAGTCCCACCAAGTGCCTGACAAACCACTTTACCTCAAAAATTTCCATAGTAACTCATTCCAGTGGACCCATATCAGGAGTTTTGTTGTGCCCTTACCTTACCAAGGGTGGAGAGGAGAGGGGTCTTGCCACTTAGCTATGTTATGAGGCTACATGTTCAGTGTTTTAAGTAGTGACAGACCCCTCCACCAATCCACTCACCATAGTCAGCCTCTGTCAGTTGTGGTTGGAATTTTACAGTGCTTATTCAGAGTACTTAATTATATTTTGTAGGAATGCTAACAGCCACTTCATAACCGGCCGAGTGTATCTGGTTGGATGCACTTATTCCAACCACTGTCTTTGCTCATAGACAGGACCACATGTACCTTGTTTGCCCTTCAACTTTTCTATGTTCTCCTCCGTGGCTGTAGCTGTAATAGTAGTTAGTGATTGTAGACTTTCTGCTTAACTTTGTTAGTAATAAGTTTAAATTGGATAATTGGCCCCCATCTTGTGCTTAAATTTAGATATAAAAAGGTGTCTGAAAGTTCAAAACCTGTCAAACAAAGTCTGTTGAGGACTGTGTTTGGGTGTGTTGACACCTGCATGGGGAGGTTCACTGCCAGCTTGCCTCACCTTCAGTCTTTGTTCAGAGGCAATATTTCCTTTTTGCTCACAGCTTTTGAGTACAAGAGTTTGGCAAAAAGGCTACATAGTGTATATGATTGATTTTTGTGTTTTAATGTCTCTTTCTTGAAAGATTTGTCAAAAAAAGAGGCCTAAGGTAAAGTGGACTTCCCTCGTTTGTTTGTAAGTAGTAATCAAATATGCCATATCACTCAGTATTGCCAGCAGACCCCCCAGCCTCTGCCTGCCATGCCACTTGTCCAGGAGTGAATCAGGCAGTCCCACAACAACTTCCCTAAAGAGGTGTTGGTTACCATTCTTTTCTCTTTGACAACAAAATCAGTTCTTTTGTTTATTGTACTGAGGTATATTTTGGAACGGCAATATCATTACTATGCAGCAGGTGATATCAGTTTTTTTTTGGAAGATTATGATTACTTTTGCAAACATAACTCGTAGTGATTAAGCAGTAAAGAGCAGCAATTCTGTAGTTGTTACATTAATGATTTCAGTGCTCTTGTAAATTTTCCCTTGTAACTCTTCTCTCACAGTAAGCAATGCATTATTTTTTTGTACAGGGAATCTGCAAAGTGTCAATAATGTTTGTGTGTACATGAAGTACTTCCAGTCATCCTCTTACCAGAAGCAATTGCTGCCTAGCAGAGCTTGTTCATGTTGTAGATTCAAGAATTTTGAATGGTAATATACATGCTCTTTATAATAGCCTAAGTAACAGAAGACTGGCTGCCTGCTGCTCTGGCTGGGGATACACTGCTGCTGAGAACAGTGTAAACTACTCAACTTTTGGAGTTCCAAAAATGTTATAAGAAGCTGTCACCTTTTTCATAATTCACTGATTTTTATTATCATATTTGCATGTTTTTGTGAAGTTTGATAGATGATACTTTGGCAAGTGATGGTGCATGGGCACATCACTAAGACAGTGTTGTAACACACCAGGTGGGTCACTCACATTTGCCCAGACCTTGAGTAGTTTTATCTTTCTGTAAGAGCATAGTTAATTTATATTTCTTAGATTTAAGTAAGCTCATTTGTTGGTCAAATAATACTTTAGTATTGTACCTTTAATTATTTACTAGACTCTTTTCTAAAAAGTAACATGTTAGTTACTGTAAATACTATTTATTGCAACTTCAGCAACATTAAGCAGCCAGCCAGTCTTGAAGGGAACAGCAAGACCAGTGATGGACAGTGTTTGACAAGGTCAGTCATGTGACTCACGGCCGATGCTCAGATCACCGCACCTTTGTTCCTGGTGGTCACTGTTGTAGGTCCAATTCCGGTGAGGGCGAGTCAAGATTGCTGGCCTTCTGGTCCCTTCTGTAGAGGCTTTGTGGACCCACATTGCTCAACCATTGACCAAATGATTCCATGCCATGTTGTTGAATCCACCTACCTCAATCAGTCAGCAATAGTAATAGACTATACCAGCTTAGAGGCACAGTTTCATATTGGAGACATAATAATGGTAGTTTTAGTGTCATGTTCTGTTATGTCCATATGTCTGTATGGTGTTACATGAACTTACTTTCTGATCTGAGTCAGATCTTTTCTTTTGTGAGGTCATCATGCTTGTGATTCTTTAAGACCATAAGGTTTTGAAGTTCAGTCATGTTTCAAGTTCAAACTATAATTTTAATGTGACCGTGAGTTGTGTTTTGGGTGAGTGTTGTGAGAATTGACAAGGGGGGGGGGGCACTAGGACTGACTACAAGCTTTTGCATTGTGGCTAAGTCTTATTTTGTTGCTGTAGACTCACAAGGACCCCATATCTGACTGGGTAATATGGTGTATTACCTAATCCTACCTACATCTGTCAGTCTTGCAGAGCAGAGCAGTGCAGCTACACTTTATTATACCAGGTTAAGAAACACAGAAGAAAACAATAACATAAGCATTAAAACAAATTTCACTCACAATTTACTTAGACATATTGCCTTTACTTTGAAATCTTCTAGAAATAATGTGTAGATCTAAAGGCACATGGTAATTGATTTTCCTTAAAATGCTGTAAATTAGATATTATTGGTTTTCTTTGGGTAAAAGCCAGCACAAAATCATGGTAAGGATCAATGATAAAGAGATAAAATACTGCGACTCACTGATCCTATGAAGGTGCATTGAGAAACTGACATAGACAACAAAGTAATGAAGTCACATAGGAATGATGAGATGATTATCCAACATTAAAACTTCATTACTCATTGATGGAAATGGAACAAATATATCACATCTCAGTTCTCCAACATAAAGGTGGTGTCACGCAGCGCAAACTTTTTCCAACACTGGGCAAAATAAGTTAAGTTTTGCTGGAGTCTGCAAGCTCATCACTAATTAATTGAGCTAGTGAGGGATTAACTTTTGCTATGGGATCACCACCATCAGTTATTCAAGAAACCTCTGACAACAGTCGAGAAAGACAGCCTTCATGCTGACTGTGGATGCAAACACTGCCTCTTCTAGCACTTCTACGGTTTCATTATGTGCAATGTAGCAGTACAATGTCCCTGTACCTCAATATCCTTGATTCATGTGGCTAAAGAGATGCTGGCTTGGGTTTGTAGATTTTGGAATGACAAGATGTCAACACAGCAGTCTAGCCCCTTTGTAACATCAATCTTGTTGGGATTGTGATATTACCAGTGAAAATGGCCAACATGTAGAGAGTAATTTGCATGGTGTGACACTGCCTTATTTTCCAACGTTTATGTTAGCACTGCTGCTCTGTAGCTGACATACCTTGCTTCAATCTGCTGATTCACCCTGACCTATACTCCAAGTACAAACTGACTGACACTGAACTGCAAAACAAGTACAGTAAACTCCCATGTAATTGGCAACCATGGAGATTTTGGTATGCCCCAAAAAAAATTGAACTTCCCTATTGTTTAAATATTAATCAATGAATGATTGACAAAAAAAAAGTCACATAATTTAACCTTTCAACACCAGTAGCTAATACTTGATTTCCCAGCAAATAAATAAACTCTTGTTCTTCCAAGTTTATGTGTACGAGGCTGAGATCTCTCTTAATGGGAGACTAGCCAAGACAACATGTCATGCAGTCATTGTAAAAATTGAAAATACAGAGGAGAGAGAGAGAGAGAGAGAGAGAGAGAGAGAGAGAGAGAACTAAATTACCAAACATGTTCTCTAAGTGAAGCATTAGTATGCATAGCTGTCTTTGTGATGCCTCACTTCCTGTGACAGCATCCCCAATTGGTTGGCTATTTTTAATTTCATACTATAGACTTTTGTTGTGAGACTGAACTGGGAACAGTGGATGCACTGGTGTTTGATATTTATTGTAATTCTGAAGGTCTCTTTAATTAATATATGGAAGTATACTGTGTTGCTAATCCTTGTAACTGCATCCCCAGCAGTGCATTGTGTGCACCAGCACTCTCACTTCAGCATGCTGATGCTCCACACTCACCCATACTTGTGGTCTCAGACTACACTAGGATAGATCTTGTCATCTAAGAATTTTTTGATAATTGTAATTTTGCATTAGAGCTATCAACTTGAATAGCTTCACTCGCTGTTCTTTTACACTCAAAGCAGTTTAGTGACTTCCTTCCTTTTGTTTATTTTAGTCAATGGGAAGTATTCTAACACTAGTCTTTGGAAATTAATTTTAGAATATTGTCTGCTTATTTCGTTGTTGTGTAAACTTACTATGAAATAATACTGAAGATAACTTTACCTCAGTGGCAGCAGTGTGTGCCACACTCCTGTGATGGAGTGTGTACCCAGCAGGGACTGCCACACCTGCTGGCTCACTGGTCACACCTGCAGGCCATGCTGGGTTACTTTCACAGTAACTTTCATGCTTACTTGCTTGAGTGTCATTATTATCTTGTTATAATGAACTTAGTTGCAAAACTGATGCTTTCTATGAAAGTATCAATTATGTAATTTCTGTTCAAAGTACAAGTTGTACTCTATCAGCAATTTGTCTAGCTGAGTACTTAAGTGAACCATGAAATTTGTGTTGCTGAATGAATTTATTGAAAATGTTTTTTGATTAACTTAAGTTTTATCAAGTTTGTAAATTTCTATTGAAAACTATTGTATAAAATCAAAAGCAAGGCAAAATATGAGCAAGTTCATTGCTTTTGTCTAAATAACTTCTTTTATAGAGTTGTTAATGCCCACCTGAAAGGTAATAATGTCAGTGTATTTTAAGAGTTACTGATTCCTTTTTTAAGAGTAACAGTGGTCAAGTGTATTTTTATGTCGCAACTCCAGAAACTCCTCTAAGCTGGGTGCTGGTGAATCTGCCCAGCAGAGTGAGGGATTTGGCTTGCACAGGTACAAGTCAGGTACAACACCCCTTCATTGTTGATTTGTTACACACTTCTCACTTCTATAACTTTGATTGTTGTGATTTTACAGTATTAATGTTTTCAGGTTGTTTATAGTATTTTGTCAGTGAACAATGATGTAGAACTTCTATGAGTAGTACTTTGTGCTGTGGGAACTGGACTGCATAAACATAGGCAGAGAAGTCTTCCTTAACTGTGCTTAAAACATACGAGTTCAAATTTTCTCTAGTCATAAGAATATATTCAGTGTATTACTAAAATCAATTTATTAGTATTTTCCACTGGTGTTGATGCAAACCTTTAGTTGGAAAAATAAGTATTTTGTGTTCACTTTTTAAGTACCATGAGAAATTAAGCTAATCTGTTATTTGTATAGTGACTAAGATCATGAAATCAGAAGTAAGTTTTGTCCATGTTTTTTGCACCAGACCAGTTTGTACAGCAATATACCTCTTTTTTTCAAATTGCTACATCCAGCACTGCAGCTATTGTAGTACACTATCAGGTTTGATGCATTTGCTGTTGCAGCAGTGCATTAGAACATTGTCAGGTATCCTCAGTGATGCGCAGGAAGGTTGCTTTTGATGAACACTTCCAGTCCTTACAGTCAGTAAATTGCAGTGTTATAACTTTCCTTAACTCGTTTTTACCATTCACATCTTGAAACTAATAATCATGAAAGGTTGGAATCACTCCCCTGATGCAATGTGAGTATCATAAGACACTGTTCAGCATTGGACTTAATTGAAGAGACACTGCTGGTTGAAAGTGAAACCCATTGAATAACATGACAATAACAATATTGCAGATCAAAGAGTACTGGAACAGAGTATATGCTAACAAACTTCTTTGGGTGACTTCCAATTCATGCTGAAATCACACTTATTCATTGCATATCAGACCACACATTGAAATGGTAGAGAGAATTCATGCATACCTCAAATTTGCTACTCAAGACCAGCAGTGAGTGACATAACTGACCGCACTTACTCAACCTACAGTAAGGATGCTGGACATTATCTAATGTATTCAGTTACTTTACATTTACACTCAAATTCCTACACATCAGGCCTAAACTGTAGTTCTGTAAGTGTTTAGAAAAGGTATTACATACTAGTTCCCTGCAAAATAGCCCATGTTACACAGTACATATAGTTTAATCTCAGTGGAATGATAGATACTGTAATTTCATTGTTGTTGTTTATCCGCTGTTTTTGAAGCACCAAGTCCCTCACTCGGCCAGACCACCCACCAGCTAGTTTGACAATCCATGTCCCACCACCACCTGGCAGATGATACAACCACAGGGAAGGGAGCAGTGCACCACCTCAGTATGCAAGTTTTTATGCCTTATCTTCATAGTGTAATGCACTGTGTTTAGTGATTTTAAAAAATTCATTATGTAGTTGGTAATATTACAGTGAGCAGCAAGAAACTTGTGTGGTGCTGCCTCCCTCACCCCTGGTGGTCATCTCCATCATGTCCATAGACCAAAGTTGTTTACACTTGTACAGTCAGTTTGCATTGCCAAGTTTTCTTTCCTTCATTCTTCAGATGTCATGTTTGGCTGTATTTTTGATGTCTCAAAAATTGTGTACAGTAATTCAATGGATGTATGTCACAAACAAATGATGCATAATTAGGTTTAGTGGTAAAACAAGGACTTCTATGATAAATGTGTTCAGTTTTGCAATAAAATTGATGTAAATGGTAATATTAAATATTTCAGCATTACAGAAAACAAAAATATTACATTTCATAAATAGTTAGCACGTTTTACCTTTGTTTTAGAACTTTGTAAGTGTTGGCACCACTGTCCGCTGACGGACAGTGGTGCCAAGCAGTGTAGCTGTCTTCTGTAGACATGGTAGAAGTCTCTGTAGATGTCTCATTCTTTTTGTAATTTCATTATTTTGGTATTGTGAATTTTTTCTATTTTGCATTTGCTCTTAATAAAAAAAATGGTTGACCATATGTTCATGTCCAATCCTGGATGCTGTTTTTGTGGTGGAGAATTCACTTGTAAATTAGAGGGATGAACAGAAGACATCATTAATGTTTTCAAGGGAGATGAAATACAAGAAATATAAAGGTAATAGTTCAAGGCGTACTTGATATGTACTGTACCATGCTGAATGTAGTGCTGTCAAAAAACTTTTATCACATTTCTCTCTTTTTATCTTATTGTAACAGGTCACTCCATAACCACCATAGCTGTCAGTCATTCACCACGGGAAATCAAGAGAATGAAAGACGATATAGTATTTAGCGTATATTCACAGATACCTCAGTAATAAGAACAATTCTAAAGATGGTATAATACTTACTTTTATGTAAATAAATATAAAACTGAACTATGAAAACATCAAAAATTTACATGAGTGCAAAATGCAAACTTATGTTTAATTTCTTACCTATAACAGACAATTTTTGTAAATAATCAAGTATCTTCTAAAAAGCTGTTATAGAGTAATTATTACAATTGGTGATGTATTAATTTTTCAAGACAAAATAATTTTGGTGTCATAGCAAAGCTTTGTACTGACACCATCTTGCAATTCAAGCTCTTGTTGAACTTTAGGGAAACTTTCACTTGTTTCAGGGCAGTCAGTAGTGGAAGAAAATTGTTCCTCCAACAGGAAACATCACTTGTAGGAGAGAGAGAGAGAGAGAGAGAGAGAGAGAGAGAGAGAGAGAGAGAGAGAGAGAGAGAGAGAGAGAGAACTATGAGCTAATACTTCTCTCTCGGCAACACTTCAATGACTTGATGCTGCAGCTGATCATGTATCTTTCCATCACCAACCCCCACAGAATTTGTGTTCCAAACGCAATCACTTAGACAATGACTCACAGTGTATATGATTTCTTTGTCCATTGGTGGGGGCAAACTGGAGACCATTATTAGCTAATTAAATGTTACTTTAAACCTTAAGTAAAAATTCATCATGAAAATTAGGACTCACAAACACAGAACACCAAGATCAACACTTCATGCAAATTGTTACTTGTACTTAAATATACTTTGCCAGAATGACACCACATGTCATTTGTTCTATAATCCGAGCACTCTTTGACGCAACTTGTTGACCTCCAAGCCTGGCACCAGATGTGAGGGAGGAGAAAGAAGGAACTGCAAGAAGGGCAGTGCCACCAGCTTACCAGTGATGCTCTCTTCAGTTGTCAGTTGTCTCCATTGGGTCGTCATCTGCATCCATGTTGTCTGTGTCATCATCCTGTGGCGGCCGCTCGGGAGGCTTCTCGTAGGCCTTCTCCAGTGCAGATACCACCACGCCGTCCCACACCGACATTTCGCTTGCTATACCTGAGGCCACAGCAACACACCATTAATGTAATGGAGGAAAGAATGATTACCTGAGGTTATTCAGTAACCAAATCACAGGATGCTTTGTGTAACACAATAGAGACCAATGATCTATTGCATTACAAGCTAAGCTGATCACCACTAAACCATAAATACTCAGAAGACATAAACAAATGCCGTTCTACTTTTTATCATCTGAATGACTGCAAAGTGAAAGGATTATACTCACTAGAGTTACCCTCAAGACCTAGGATCTGTTTGTAGCCACCATGGGAAAGCACCCGCAGGAGGGTCTGGGCTGTGAGACAGACCAAGTCCTGTTGCTCCAGGGTCATGGCAGTGTGCACTCGGATGTTTCCTCCTTCACATGGATCACTGATTCCTGCCGATAAAATGCCTATCATCGCGTTGGTACCCTCAGTGCAACTGTCAACTACAGTTTAGTGTGGTTTGTGTACATGTGTGTAAGATTTCCCTCAGTGCAACTGTCAACTACAGTTTAGTGTGGTTTGTGTAGATGTGTGTAAGATTTATGAGTGCCTGTGTTGTGACTGTCTACACAGAATTAATATTGATGCAAGGGCATGCACCTGACTGTGTGAGCTACTGTTTATCTCTCAATTTACTAGACTTCTGATACCTCACTCCCTATGGGAATATCCCACTACCTTCTTGCCTTCTGTAGCTGTTATTACTTACTTGAATAAACAAACAAGATTCCCAGTGAGTGCCTCTAAGCAAAGCATAAAGAGAAACCATTCTATTTTGAGTTTCATTACAATGTTCCCACAAAAAATAAGATCTGATTCTTCCTCAGCAGCCCTGTCATCTCACCTGCTGACCCAGGCAGGAAGAGTCCAGCAGCAAGCAGCTGGAGACAGCGACGGAATGCTGAGTTGATAGGGAGAGCTTGTCTGCTGGGGTTGTTCAAGATAGCATAGTGTGCCTGTAGGATATCATAGTTGTCAATACTACATAGATTTCTTTGATTACGTATAAAATGCCTACAGGTGTGTATTATAATCAGAAATTTGGTATATAACAATAACATTTCCATGGATAATGATACAGTGAGCATTCATATTGTGATGACTCACCAGGAGGTCCAGCATCCAGGGGGATAGTGGCTCAAACCCTTCAAAGCGCCCACGAAGATCCCTCAGTAGTCTTATGAGAACCTTAATGGTGGAGTGGTGTGCGTTTTCCTCAAACCAACGACTGCAAGGTATAAGGTAATTCTGTGGTACAAATTTTATTATATTAGAATCAAACACCTATTCCTCCTTTCCTCCTGAGAGTGGCAAAAGTAGATTACTTGACTCAAAACACTTACACACAAACATATTCACAAGCATTCCCTGAAATTCAATATAGGTACCTTTCCAGCTTTGATACCTAAAACCAATACAATTATATGATTCTCTCCTAGTTTCTTGCTTCCTTATTATAATATGAGATTGCCACAGAGTAAACATAATAAATACATTGACCAAACTTGAAAGTTGCCTCAGGGAAATCTGGAGCATCAATCCATCCAGCCTACCTGTGTCTGATGGCTGCCAGGTGGGACTGTAAAATCTTCTGGTCAAGGTGGAGTTCTGGGTCAAGCTTTCGGAGATTCTGGTGGATTGTTGTGACTAAGACGCGAACAGTTGCTTCACTGTTGCTGATCTCAAAGCCTCTATCATTGGGTAGCATTGTCAGTACCAGAACTGTTACAAGAAGAGAAAATAAGGGTGAAATTAGTTTGCTGCCAAAATCTAATGATAACAAAGTTTATAGAACAATAAGAGAGAGAGAGAGAGAGAGAGAGAGAGAGAGAGAGAGAGAGAGAGAGAGAGAGAGAGAGAGAGAGAGAGAGAGAAAGTCAGTCAACAAAAAATACAATACATACCTTCCTGAGGCTCCAATATGCGCAGGTCATCACACACCTTTTTCCCGAGAGCCTCCACTGCTTCCTTGGTGGGCAGTGTCTTCAGGATAACAACAATGTCTGCCACATTGTGTCCTGTCATCATGGTGCCCTTCTTGTAGGAACCAACCTGACGCACCTCTTCAATTTGCTGCAAAATGACAACAGATTAGTGTGTGATCAGTAGAATCCTCTTCCGTGGCCTTCAGAAGCTCAAATTCCACAATGTTTGTTACCACCAGCCATCACCACAACTCACACAGGCATCAAAAGTTCCTGGATCAACAATGAGGTTGTCCATCACTGTCTGGATCTTTGTGACAAGGTTCAGAACTGCTGCTTGTTCTGCTGCGGTGGGGGACAGGTCTGCATTTCTCTTTAGGAGTGCCTGGAACAGTGGAAGATGATATTTTCTGATTATGTAAGAGATCACAGCAGTCCGCAATTTAATTGCCTTGATTAGAAATTAAGATATAAATAGCACAAAATTAAAACACTAAAATAAATGTTACCAAAGTAACATTCCACGACTCTCACCTGAGTGAATGCTGACTCATCTGGTGCTGCCTTCACTCTGGGAAAGGCCGACTCACACAACACCATGTCAAAGGGAAGGCGTGGCACAAACTGCTTCATCTTGGGGCCAAAGTGGGGGCCGCCAGGTCCCATGGGGCGCATCATGCCTCCTCGCATACCTCTCCCACGACCTCTGGTCATAACCATTTCTTGCTGCTTCCTGTAATGGCAACAATAGTTAATCAGGGTGTTCAGAGATAGGAGGCATGGACTGTCTGGAGTATTTCTGCCTCAACTTCACCCATCGGACAATACTAACAATGACAGCAGAGTTTAGAAGACTGTCTCAGCTTCTCACCACACAATGTAAACAAACAAATATCTATTTACATGAGGAATTTGTGGGTCATGTCACTGCTTCAGCCAACCTATCATGATTCACCCCCACAGGTTCACCTATTTCTTTCTGAAGGCTGATGCCATCTTGTCAGTCTGTCACTGGTGACTGTCGAGGTGAAGTGTTGTCTCTTACAGACAGCGTGCTCTTGACGTGCTCGTTGCGGCCAGGAGGTTAAAACGCTTGTCTAGCTTTGGTTTTGAAAAGGTAGATGTTAGGCAGTAAATATATGCTTTCCACACCCTAAAACTCAACTTTCCTGTCAGCTTCCCCACACTTATGCACTGGAAAAGGGATGAAGAATAAAGGGACAATAAATAGATATATTTAACTACTCAATAACATTTCCCTCCCCATTCCACTAACAAGATATAGATAATATTGTTAAATAAACATCTGATGACAGAAATGAACTCGCTATGGCACCTTTCTACCTTGAGCAATATAAAATAAGTGAAGCTGACCATAAGTAAGCCGATACTTCATGAAACTTAAGGGATGCGATTAACCGAAAATCTATGTACGTGACAAAGGCCAGGGTGGTGCCAAACAGAGCAACACACAGACGCACACAGTAACAAAGCGACAGATATATAATAACACACAGACAAAACCCTCCAACACACACACAGACCACCACAGCCACCCTTATCGACTATAGCACCACCAGTCAAGGGGGAGAACCTAAACAGTGGACAGACTACAGGACTGAATCCCTTGCCACCACCACCACACCACCACGCACGCACTTACATGCAAAGATATCCACAGCTGGGGTCGCTGGCTCACTAAAAAAAACAACACCCTTGCACACACCGGGCGCCGCACACACACACACGTACACAAACACACACACACACAGCCCACGCCGCCACACGCACATGTACACACACGCTAGTAACTCCCGTGTGGGTGTCCTGTGCACTTAGCTTCTCTTTCTGATTACCTCGAATGCTGTGTTATTTCTGACTCACTCCGTGCAGTAACTTATAGTCCAGGAGAAAACACTCACGCCATTAACTTACTTTTAGAAGACTGTTTGCATTGGGTTGAAAAATAAGACAGGTTGCCGAGACAGAGGAAGGTTGTCTTGCGTGTACTGGCTGTCAAATTATTTTATCAACTTGTCTGTTAGACTTTTATTACAGTAGTAGTATTCAGGGCGTCACCTGAGAATCACATGAAATAAGGGAAAGTTGTGAAGGTGCTCATTCAGGATTTGTGTTTTCTCGTTTGATTTTATGAACATCCTCTTGTTACCTATTGAGTATATCATTTACCATGTTTTGCTCTTGTTGTTATAGTCTTTTTATTTTATTTTTCTTCCTGAGGTAGTGGAAGGTGGATTAACTGACTAACAAACTAGACACAGCTTCCTCAACAAATACATTCCAAAGAAAAGTGTAGTAATAGAGATAAAAGAGACTAGGTAATGCTTTTATCAAACATAATCATAAGTTCTTTTAAAGCTTAATAATGCAGGTTTCTATTTATTCATACATTTATTTTTTCCCACCCGCGAGTTTTGTTTGACAACAAACAGACGACACTCGAAGGTCCACGTTGTCATCCACCACCTCGCTATGCTCACTCGTTTTGCATACCATTCAAATACTACTGGGCGAATAACTGGCCACATTATGGCCTATTTCAGCAAAGCATTACACACAGCCAGCTGCTCATTAACGAAGCCCAGAGGAAGGAAGATCACTGTGGTGTTGTGGAAGCAGTGGTGGCAACATTATTGGAACCCTTTTAGAACACCACAGTCTTTGACAAGAAGGTCTTTTCCCGAGAAATAATAGATGTATTCACATTTCACTTGATCCCTCCGACTAATAACAAAATGTAAAATACTATGTGATAATAGAGACCAAAGGTGTGAGGAGAGGAATGGGAAGGAAAGGGGAAGAACAGGAGGGGGGAGGCACAGCAGACAGTCAGCAGTAGCAGGAGACAGGAGTGGGAGTGGGAGTGAGCACCCCAACAGGCCAGCAGGCAGTGTGTGTCAAGAGGCGAGCAGGAACTGTAGTGTGTTCCTCCGTGGCGGCGTGGGGGCTTATCCTTGCTGCTATTACTCGTGTGTACCAATGTGTGTGTGTATGGCGTACTAGCCTTGTGTACTGCCTCACCCCTGCGACCGCCCCGCCCTTGCCTGTGGAGACTGTGGCTCGTGTGGCACTGGGAACCTGTGGCCATGGGGTGACAGTCAGCTGACCACCACCACCACCGCCTCCGCCACACGCCGCCTGGAAAAGATCCTGAAAAAAAGAGGCGGAAAGAACTTATTTTTGGATTGTTATGAAAGAGATTACAGATACAAATACACAGGAAGGTAAAAATAGACGTACCGTAACTGAAGACTGGTGAGAACGTTGTTTGCCCCTAAGCATACCCAGAATAAACCGCCGCCGGGGTAAAACAACGTTACTTTTTTGTAGGGAAAAAAAAAATAACTAGAAATACATACTCCATAAGAAAAATAATGCATAGGAAATAAAAAAGACGAAAGTAAAAGGAAACTGGCCTCAAAATAAGTGAAGTGCCCTATTAAGTCACAAGAAGAGGAAGAAAGATTCACTCACTCCGGCCCTGAGGACAGCATCTTCAGGAGGACCTGCGGGGCATAGCTGACGGAGGACGTTCACCCCTCCTGGCTCCCGCTAAGGTGGGTACCGAGGAGAATGCTAATGCCCACCCAATCGTTATTACACACACATACGGTGTGTGGAGTGTGATGTGGTCTCAATCCTACCTGAATATCAGTCTGTGAGGTCTGAGCTCACTCCATAATGGGAAAGACTGGCTGGGTGACCAGAAGGCGACCGAGGTGAATTACACACACGTATTGCATGACGTCTAGGGGTCGCCAGCCAGCACTTCCTGTACCATTGGGGTCAGCCCACGGGGAATGACAACCTCGCGGCAAAATTATAGTTTTATTGACGCCAATCCGCCACCTTTATGTCCTTCAGTTAGTCAATCAGTTATTGATGCTGCTGCTGCGGCTTCATTCGTGTGTGTGTGTGTGTGTGTCACCGTTTTTAGTTGTACTGATAATGTTAAATTATAAATACCGATTCTATGAAATGGTTCCAGAGAATAAATCAATATTTTGTGATTTATCGTGTGTATGAATAGTATACTTAGGAAGTTTGGGATGGGGTGTGCAGCATCTCAAACCATCCATCAATGGAGTTCCGAAACAAAGGATGGAACACTTTTATTTCTCAACTGCCATGTGTTTGTTTATATTTTCCTTTGACTTTCTTGTTTTACGTCGCTATGTTAATGATGAATTGCAAACAGTTTCTTGGATGCGTGAATTTTATTGTTTTAAAGCTTTTATTTTTACTTTTTGTCCCATTTATTGATATCCAAACCACTATTAGGGTCCGAGTTAGCAATGGTCCGAATTGGCAATAGTCTCCTAGAAATTAAAAGTTCTGCGCCTTCATGCATAGGACTGCAAATCATTCCCGTGATATGCTGTTATTCCATCCTTTGCTTACTGACCTCATTGGCGGATGGTTTGAGATTACAGATACAAATACACAGGAAGGTAAAAAATAGACGCCTCACCCCCATCCCCCCATTCTTGACTCCTTTACTGGTGGAGATTGATGCTGGACACTGGACCCATCGCATCCATCAGCAGGGACGCGGGGCGGCGAGAGGGGGTTGGGAGTGGGATAGTTGATCAAATTATCGGGGGAATTATTGCTCCCATAATTCAGCTGATGTTTATGAGTCAGTCTTTCCTAAATGGCGTGGCTGTGCATGTTTCATCAATATTTGCATGGCATGAGCTTAACATTTCGGCAGTTTATGATCACGTGACACTTGTTTCCTCATTTGCGTAATTCTAAATCATTTCACTATGTTAGACTAAAGCTACTGGTACTTGAAGGATTGAAATGCGTGTTCATTCACTCTTGTTGTCAATGGTACCCTCAAAATGACACGCTGTATGGTCTTGCACTGCAATATTCTATTGATTAATAGTAGTAGACTTGACAAGGAATAGCAGTGGAAGGTTTAGTACAGTATACCTTTCTGGTGACCACGCGGTGATTGTTGTCAGTATTATTAGCTGTAATGATAGTAGTACATATCTTAACCGAACCTAACTGGTATGTACTGTACATATATTCATATAGGCGAGTACACACGCGCGCGCACACACACACACACACACACACACACACACACACACACACACACACACGGTAAGAAGGGAAACAAAGACTCATTCATTATTAATACCAGCCGAAGAAACACGACAGAAGAAACACAGGCTGTGAGTGTAGCAGCTTTTCTCAGCAGCTTGCCTTTCCACACCGGCAACGTGCTGACGCGGGCCCATAGCGCGGTTTCACCCCGTTCATGAGTTCCGCGACCAACCCTCTCGTATGGAAGGGCCCTTGTGTCTTATTTACTCATCAACCACCATCATGTTCATCTTTCCTTATTTGTCACATTGATCTTAAACTACACCATGCCAAATTTATATCTCTTTACTCTTTACTCTTCTCTTACTTGACCCATTGCTGTAGAATTACTAAGATGTGTTGATTATACAGTCTTGCCCTTTCTTTATCTATACACACTTCTTTTATGTTTCCATTATTGTGCTCCTGATTACATTACATCACTATCCAATATGCTAGTTCATCTCTGTTTCTCACAATTCAAGATCTAATGTATCCTTCTCTATAAGGAAAACTTACTGCTTTTAATGAATATAACCCATCTTGGTTCAGCAGTAAGTGGGTGAATTATGTAACTAGTAGTGTTCAAACAATGATGCAATGTGTATGTATGTCAGGAATTGATTATTTGAGATTAAGGGGTTGTGGTCAAATTCATATTAGTAATAGTAGTAGTAGTAGGAATAGTTATTTATGTGCAGTGCTTTCTCATCACTTAATGGACCTTTTTTCCCTCTATATAGTATTCTCTTCCAAAATTTTGAAAGCTGACGAGTACATACTTCACATTCCTTTCCTATTATCTGCATCTTGTATTGATCAAGAGGTAAACTTTCCTGCCTTAATTAGTGCCTGATTAGTATATTGTATTGAAATATCCTGAAGGGCATTTGTATTGTAATAAATATAAGAACAAAAATGAAGTTAGGGGATTGCAAAAGGCCAGTTCACCTACACAAGACCATTCCTGAAGCCTATGCTCACATATGCTGTTTTTGCTTGTGATATTGAATTTTACTTAGACCTTGGTACTGACTGGTGGTGGTGGTGGTGGTAGTTGAATTTTCCAGGATGCGAGAGGGAAAGTTAATGTGGTTTGGTGTTGCAAGGCAGGATGAGCGTGGGGATATGTTGGTGCATACAATAGGTGGTGGTGGCAGGGCATGTGTGTAACCTGTGTGGTGGTGGTGTTGGTGGTAGAGTGAAAGTGTGCTCCCTCTGACCCCTCTGATGTAGATAGGTGGTGCTTCCTCCTCATCACGTCCTCCATTCATATCACTCATCACTCCCCTTGTTTGTGTCGCATTGTGTTGCTCTGTAATGCCCTCATGTCTCAGTCATATTTGGAAAACAGTTATACATTTACCTGCCTCTCTGTTACTTCAGTCTTCCTGTGAATAAATTAATGTCTCCTGTTTCTGTAAAGTTTTCCTCTGCATTTTTGTTCACACTCTTTCAATATCCTTCATTACACCCATAGTTTTTAATGCACATAAATTTGAGTTTTTCAGTTATAACACACAGGTACCTTGAATGAATGAATGTTTCTTCCTGTTCCATTTCTATAAAGTTTTCCTGTGCCTCTTTGATCATCTCAATATCCTTCATTACACACACAGTTTTTTTTTATACAAGGAAATTTGAATCTTGCAATCATAACACACAGGCACCTTGAATGAATTACACAGTGTTGCTTGCTGTTCTGTTTCCATAAAATATTCCTCTACATCTTCATTCATACCCTTTCACTATCCTTCATTATATGCACAGTTTTTAATGCATCCCAAATTTGAGTCTTGCAATCATAACACACAGGCACTTGAATGAATTAACATCTCTTGCTGTTTTGTTTCTGTAAAGTTTTCCTCTACATCTTTGGTCAGACCCTTTCAGTATCCTTCATTACTCACAGTCTTTAATGCACCTAGATTTGAGTCTAGATAGCACTCACAACACACATGCACCATTTGAGCTGCTTATTCTTAACATTGATCCTCTAATTTCCCTATACATGCCTTGTCAATCAATAAATGGAATGACAACTGGCACTCACTCAGACACACTTGGCTCGGTAGACTTGTGGCTGGGGGTCAGTAGTGAAGAGAGTGCCGTGGAAGACACACCTGCTCCCCTGTGCTCTCCCAATGATGACCGAATTTTGAGATATTATGATGTCAAGTGTGAGGGAATCAATTTTGGTATGTAGGATCAGTTTATGAGTGTTTATGAGGTTCAGGGTGATTTGTGAGTTTTATGTTTTGACTTCAGGTGTTTCTTGGGTGGGATGTCAGTGTGAGCGTGGAGGCATTGAGAGAACGATTAATGGAGAGACGAGTGTTATATTCTGATTAGTGGTTTATTCATATTTTCCATAGCAGCTGTATTCATTTCATTCGGCTGGCAAAAATTAGTGTTATTTGTACCCTTGTTCATGTTTTTTCTTTCTATTTTGTATTGTGTGTGTGTTGGCTTTGCTTTTCTTTGTGTGATATATATTTTTTTGTTTTATATATGTATTTTTTCAATTCTGTTTATTTGCATTTTTTTTTCTATTTATTTATTTAAAATTTTGTTGTGGTTTGCATTTATTTTCTGCTTGGCTATGTTGCTTTTATGTATAGACTCTGCTTTTCTTGTGGGTGGTAGAGTTAGTGATATTTTTTATATATTTCATTTATTTGTTTATTTATCAATCTCTTTATTAATTTGATTTATTTATATATCAATTTTATTTATTTATTTTTTTCCTGCTGTGGTTTGTATCTGTTTTCTGCTTGTCCATGTCAATATAAAGTACTCTTTTGGTGGGGTCAAAGGGTCAAAACATACACTTCTTCCTCCAGTACAGTAGTTCTATTCTGCTCTTCAGAACTCATCCACCTCACACCCAGTTCTAAATATAGCTGTAGCCAAACGAGGGATAAAACAGTCATTTGTATACAGTGCTTATTCAGCTCCATCATCATTATTTGTCGTCACACCTGTGTAATGATATGCATCCACTTAAGACCACATCTGTCCACCACACCTGCTTGCCACATTTTTCTTATAACCAATCATGTGTGGATATAAAGCTGCAGTACAGTTGTGGATTGCTTTATTTATATTTACTCTACTCTGCTATGACATGCTTCTATCATTAGCACTTGTATTGATAAAGCAAGATGAGTGTGTATTTACCTAGTTGTAGTTTTACAGGGCCTGGGCTTTATGCTCATGTCTCCATATCTACACTTATCCAATCTTACTTTAAAACTATGCTCACTCGTTGCAGACACTACTTCTTCATTCAAACTGTTCCACGTCTCAACACATCTTTGCGGGAAATATCTCTTACACATCTTCCCTTCCTCAGCTTCTTACTATGTGATCTTGTGCT
>NC_059263.1:1635000-1695000 GCF_017591435.1 Portunus trituberculatus | reverse complement strand
AAGAAAGAGAAAAAGAAAAGGAAAAAAAAAAGTCATTGAATATTCACACAGGTAATTAACAAAGTCCATTTTTTTCTACCTGTGTTTACATGTTACCTGGGCAATCCTGTTACGTGTTCCCTGGGCGCCACGTGACCCTGATTGTGTGGCGCCTTACTCAGTCAGTTCGTCAGTCAATCAGTCAGTCTGTTAATTAGTCAGTCAGTTAGTCAATGTTTATCCCCGGGCGCTACATGACCCTGCTTGTGTGGCGCTTTTCTTTGTTAGCTAGTCAGTTTGTCAGTTTATCAGTCAGTCAGTCAGTTAATTAGTCGGTCAGTCAGTCAGTCAGTTAGTTAGTCAGTCAGTCAGTCAGTCAGTTAATTAGTCTATCAGTCAGTCAGTCAGTCAGTCAATCAGTTAGTTAATTAGTCAGTCAGTCAGTCAGTTAATTAGTTGGTCAGTTAATTAGTTGGTCAGTCAGTAAGTTAATTAGTCAGTCAGTCAGTCAGTTAATTAGTCTGTCAGTATTTTCCTTTATTGTCTATAAATAGTTACGTATTTCTTGGGCGCCACATGACCCTGTTTGTGTGGCGCTTTACTCAGTCTGTCAGTCTATATTTTTGTTTTCGTTCAATTGTTGTTTTGCTTTTTTTTCCTGTATTTTTTATTTATTCGTCTGTTATTTATTTTCCTTCTTTTCAGTCAGTCAGTCAGTCAGTCAATCAATAAATCAGTCAGTCAGTCACTCAATCATTCAGCCAGTGGGTCAGTCAGTCACTCAATCATTCATTCATTCATTCATTCAGTTAGTCCGTCAGTCAGTCAGTCAGTCAGTCAGTCCGTCAGTCAGTCAGTCAGTCAATTATACAAAGTTACCCTCGATGTTTGTAAAGATGCTCAGAATTTACTTTATTCCCACAAAATGCACCAAATTATGTTTTGATCTCATTTTCCCGTGTTCTCTTGTTCCCGTGTTCTCTTGTCCCCGTGTCCCCTTGTTCACGTGTTCTCTTGTCCCCGTGTGTGTTCTCGCGTTCTTTTTTCTCCGTATTCTCTTGTCTCCGTGTTCTCTTGTCCCTGTGTTCCCGTGTTCTCGTGTTCTCTTCTCCCTTTCCTCGTGTTTTTTTTTTGTGTTATTCCTAGTTTGTGTTTTTCCCCGTGTATGTATCCCCGTGTTCCTCTGTCCTTATGTCCCCTGTGTTCTTGTGTCACTGTGTTCCTATCTCCCCGTGTCCTCGTGTCCTCGTGTCCCTCTATCCTCGTTTTCCTATGTCCACTGTTCCTGTGTCCGTGTGTCATCTTGTGCCTTTCCCCAGTGTGTGTGTATCATGTCCCCGTGTCCTCGTGTCCCTCTAGGTTAGGTTAGGTTAGGTTAGGTTAAGTTATTGTCCTCGTGTCCCTCTGTCCCCTTTTCGCCTTGTTTCCAGGTGTCAGACAGGTGTCCAGGTGATAGTTATATACGGTACAACCCAGGTGTGTTTTAAAGGTGATTAACCTCTTCAATACCACGACGCGTTTCCATATTCATTCTGGTTACTATTTGGTGGTTTTATACAGCTTTAGAAACTTACGTGGGGATTAAAATAGTGAAGACTGAGGCCATTAATCTTCTGACCACCATAGACCCTTCCTAATGTCAATAAAATGGTCTAATCGTACAGAAATCTCAAGGTAAACATGCGTCCCAGTACTGAAGTGGTTAGAAATAATGAAGACTGTGGCCATTAACCTTCTGACCTCCATAGACCCTTCCTAATGTCAATAAAATGGTCTAATCGTACAGAAATCTCAAGGTAAAAATGCGTCCCAGTACTGAAGTGGTTAAAAGTAGTGAAGACTGTGGCCATTAACCTTTTGACCTCCATAAACCCTTCCTAATGTCAATAAAATGGTCAAATCATACACAAAATTCATGTTAAGAGATGCGTTCCAGTACCGAAGAGGTTAATGTTACAGCTCGGTGTGTTTGGCGAGTACATACCTGTGTTACCTGCGTGACTTACTAATCTGGCCTGTTTCTCGTTAAGCCATGGGTGTTTGGGCTGGCGTGTCCCTCTCTCTCTCTCTCTCTCTCTCTCTCTCTCTCTCTCTCTCTCTCTCTCTCTCTCTCACTTTTTTTTGCTTTTTTCTTAATTTTAGCTGATTATATAATGCTGCACTTATTGTTTGTTTGTTTGTTTGTTTGTTTGTTTTTCTTCTCTTTTTTGTCAAAGGTGGTGCTGTTTTTTATTTATTTATTTATATATTTTTTTGTCTTTTTATGTGAATGTGTTTGTGTTGGTAATTTTGGTATTTGTTTTACTTGTTTGTTGTTGTTGTTGTTGTTGTTGTTGTTGGTGGTGGTGGTGGTGGTGGTGGTGGTGGTGGCGGTGGTGGTGGTGGTGGTGGTGGTGGTGGTGGTGAGTTATTTAGGCAGTCATGGTGATGAATACACTGATGGCGGTA
The DNA here is from genome assembly GCF_017591435.1 of Portunus trituberculatus. NCBI lineage: Eukaryota > Metazoa > Arthropoda > Malacostraca > Decapoda > Portunidae > Portunus > Portunus trituberculatus. The sequence goes on along the minus strand of NC_059263.1, from coordinate 1,692,573 downwards.
AAAGTTTAGTAATTTTCTCACACGTGCAGCAAACCTGTGGCAATAAATAACAGATGTGTATGGTGTAGGGGGGGGGGGTCAGGGCAGCCACAGGTGTGTGGAGGAGTGGCGTGACACCTGTACTATTCACCGTGGTTTGAGGGCGCCGCGTTGTGTGTCACCCTTGCCTGCCACACTCTTAGACCTCATTCTTCTTTCTTTCATTATTTATTGAGGTATTCTTTACATCGTATTTCTGTAAGGCTTTTTTTTTTTTCGTTCATTTGTTATTTTACTTTACTTTTTTTTCTTTTGCATTTTTAATGTAGCCGTTAATTATTTATTTTCTTGTTTTCTTGTGTAGTTATTTTTCTTTTCCTTTTTGGTTTTATCTTACTGTTTCGTGTTTTCATCGACAGTACGGATGTGTGTTCGTACACATTCGTGCCGCGTCAGTGATGACCAAGATGGCAAAGATTTCGGACGTTGAACTGGCAATGATTGCCATATTCATGATAAAGAAGACAAGGCAGAACATATGAAGGAAATAAAGTGTGTACATGAAGCGTAGAAGATGAGAGGAAGTGGAGAGTTTGCTACTCTATACAAGGAGTTCATTAATGGAACAATTTTTTTTTGTAAATACATTGTTTGCGACTGCTGTCTGCTTATTGTGGCTGCGATGAATCACACAGAGTTGGATGATAACGAACCAGTTCTTGTGGACAGACTTTTCATGGAACGGAGACGGAACTGTCACTGAAAGTCAAAACACGGCACTGCGCCGGACGTGTTGATGTGTCAGCCAAATTCAATGTAATTATTATTTTCACTGACACTGACGCATTGAGCGGACACGGAACTAATACGGCACTGATGTGTGTGTGTGTGTGTGTGTGTGTGTGGTCCTTTAACAATACTTCTCTAGCATTCACTAATAAATCATACTCACACTCACATGTCCTCACCTTCCCACCACCTCACCTTCCCCCCACCCTCAAGTTACAGTCATCTACCCACACACACATTACTTCACACCTGTTTCACCTCATCATACCTCCCCATCAAACACAAATTTCAATTATGTATGTATCTATTCACACACACACACACACACACACACACACACACACACACACACACACACACACACACACACACACACACACACACATATTAAGTAATTTCTCTCATTTCCTCTCGTTTATGTCACACCTGAACGTTTTTATCTATGAATGTGACTTGCTACCCGCTACTCAGGTAATTGCTGACACCTGCAGCCGTGTATTTTCTATTTATTTATTTTATTTACTTATTCATTCATTTCTTATGTTGGAATGACGCCGGTAAGGGCAAAAAAAAGACACGCAAAAATGACCTACTGGCGTGTCATTCCCATACAGAAAAAAGCGTCAGACAGGACCATAGGATAAGTGTATTGAAACCTCCCATTTAAAAAGACTTCAATTCATAGGAAGGTGGAAAAACAGAAGCAGGCAGGGAGTTCCAGAGTTTACCAGAGAACCCCATGAATGCTAAGGAATACTGGTTATCGCTTGCATTAGAGAGATGGACACAATAGGGGTGAGAGAATGAAGAAAGTCTAGAGCAGCGAGACCGTGGGAGGAAGGGAGAGGCATGCAGTTAGGAAGATTGGAAGAGCAGTTGGCGTGCAAGTAGCGGTAAAAGATATCAAGGGATGCAACTTTGCGGCGATGAGAAAGTGGCTGAAGACAGATAGACGAGAGGAGTTGATTAGGCGAAAAGCTTCACCTGTGTTTATGTCACCACCACTTGTTTAATTAATGGTGATGGCTGGACAGGTGAGAGAGAGAGAGAGAGAGAAAGATTTAGAAGTTCGTTACATTAGACAGGTATTAAATGTCTTACCTGTGCTTAAAGAAAATTATTAGTTGGCAGGTGAAATAAATAACTTTAATAGCCAAGGTGTGATAGTGTGTGTAATTATTTGTTGGATTACTTATTGACTGAATGACTGAATGACTATCTTGACGACTGACTGACTGACTGATTGATTGATTGACTGATTGATGTCCTTACCTGCATGTGTGTGTGCTGAAAAGAATAACACACACACACACACACACACACACACACACACACACACACACACACACACACACACACACACACACACACACACACGAGATCGACGTTTCAGTCTTACGTATATGATGACGTCACAAAGCCAGTAACCAATAGGGACGGAGAATGGCCTCTACGTCACCTCTCTCTCTCTCTCTCTCTCTCTCTCTCTCTCTCTCTCTCTCTCTCTCTCTCTCTCTCTCTCTCTCTCTCTCTCTCTCTCTCTCTCTCTCTGCTTCCTGTATTTTTCTTCTCATCTCCCTTGTTTGCTTGTTTGTTTGTTTTTTCACTATTTGTTTATCCTTCACCTTACTTGCTAGCCTTGTGTTTACCTCTTCTTCTTCTTCTTCTTCTTCTTCTTCTTCTTCTTCTTCTTCTTCTTCTTCTTCTTCTTCTTCTTCTTCTTCTTCTTCTTCTTCTTCGTGTGTTCCCTTCTGCTTCCGTGTTCTCCATTCATTAATTAGTATTTCCTCTTTCGTATTAAAGGTTGCATGTTCCTCTCTCTCTCTCTCTCTCTCTCTCTCTCTCTCTCTCTCTCTCTCTCTCTCTCTCTCTCTCTCTCTCGTTTCATAGTGATTTCAGCTGTTTTGGTAGTAGTAATAGTAGTAGTAGTAGTAGTAATAATAATAATAATAATAATGATAATAATAATAGGTCTCCGCATCTCCATCATTCTCTTCTTCAAAATCTCATTGCTGTATCCGGATTAGGTTTTATAGGCCGGATCCACATTCCCCTTTAAGAGAGAGAGAGAGAGAGAGAGAGAGAGAGAGAGAGAGAGAGAGAGAGATTATAGCGTGGTTGATTACTATGACAACTGTATTGACTGACTAGCCATGTTATGAGGCGTGGTCTGTATCATCATCATCATCATCATCATCATCATCATCATCATCATCATCATCATCATCATCATCTTCTTCTTCTTCTTCTTCTTCTTCTTCTTCTTCTTCTTCTTCTTCTTCTTCTTCTTCTTCTTCTTCTTCTTCTTCTTCTTCTTCTTCTTCTTCTTCTTCTTCTTCTTCTTCTTCTTCTTCTTCTTCTTCTTCTTCTTCTTCTTCTTCTTCTTCTTCTTCTTCTTCTTCTTCAACACTGTCTATGCAATTTTCTCATCTTTATATCATCATCATTGTCATTGCCTTCATCACCATTGTAGTACAGCTTTCCATCATCATCATCATCATCATCATTATTATTATTATTATTATTATTATTATTATTATTATTATTATTATTATTATTATTATTAACACTATTCTATACGTACACTTTCCTCGTCATCATCATCACCATCATCATCATCTGTCACTCTCACTAAGCATTATTATTATCATCTGGGTTAGGACAGAGTCACGATTCACTGTAGAGATTAACTGACTGACTGACTGACTGACTGACTGACTGACTGACTGACTGACTGACTGACTAACTCACTCACTCACTCACTCACTCACTCACTCACTCACTCACTCACTCACTCACTCACTCACTCACTCACTCACTCACTCACTCACTAACTAACTAACTAACTAACTAACTAACTAACTAACTAACTAACTAACTGACTGACTGACTGAAAATATAAAAGTAAATTATTGTGTGATCTTTTCCTTATAACTTTTAATTTTGTCCTCATTTATTCTGTGACATGCCTTATTGGTGATAAATCTCTCTCTCTCTCTCTCTCTCTCTCTCTCTCTCTCTCTCTCTCTCTCTCTCTCTCTCTCTCTCTCTCTCTCTCTCTCTCTCTCTCTCGCTCGCGTCTTCAAGATACAAAAATAACCTAAATTCACTACACAGAAATAGAAATATGTAAATAAGTATGTATGTATGTGTGTATGTATGTATGTAGCCCATGTCTTCATTATCACAGCATGTCTTTCATTCATACATTCATTCGCTTATTCATTACACAGCTTTCCTCATTAACAACATTCATGATCTTCACTTGCCAGACACTCGTTAACACTTCATACACTATCGCATTTTTTTTCTATTCCATTTTATTATATTTTTTTATTTTATTACTGCAACTTTACATATATTGCCAAAGATATTTCGTAGTAACATTATTTCACTATCCAAATTGAGGTTCTAACGTGTTGCAAAATTAATATTAGTGGTATGTTTTGCTTAGTTCCGCGTTCTCGTACTCAGCATGTCCCAAATATCGTACTTCTGTTTATTTTCTTGTTCATTTATTTAGTAACATTATTTCATTCTCCAAATTGATGTGATAACTTATTTATTTAGCCCTTTTTATACGTTTTTGATGCTAATTTATATTTTTTTCCCAATTATTATCGTCTTGGCATGTTTTATTTAATGATTCATAGTGTTTTCTTTCCTATTCATGCGTTACTTGATATATTCTCGTATTTCTATTTTCTTATTTATTTTTTTAGCCCTTTTTATACAATTTTGATGCTTTTTTATATGATTTCTCCCCATTATTGTTTTGGCATGTTTTATTTAATGATTCATAGTGTTTCCTTTCCTATTCATGCGTTATTTGATGTGTTTTGAGTACCACGATCTGATAATTATCGTACCGTAAGTTTATATGATGCTCTGCTTAGGTGGTGTGTTCAAAAAGTGGTGGAACTCTCGTATCTTGAGCCGCTAAGTGTCGTACGCGTGTAGCGAGAAAGTCTTATCGTGTGTTGATTATTTTTGCATTGTTTTCCTTATTTAAGCGTCCTTGTTTCAGTGTTCTTATTACATTGTGGTGTCAGATTGCTCTCTCTCTCTCTCTCTCTCTCTCTCTCTCTCTCTCTCTCTCTCTCTCTCTCTCTCTCTCTCTCTCTCATGGCTACGTGTTCAAAGTTCTTCCTATCGCTGTTACTGCCACGTCATCTCTCTCTCTCTCTCTCTCTCTCTCTCTCTCTCTCTCTCTCTCTCTCTCTCTCTCTCAGTATTTTTGGCGATAGAAGTAAGTGAATGAATGCCGCTAAGTCAGTCAGTCAGTCAGTAAGTCAGTCTGTTAGTCAGCCAGTCAGGTAGTTAGTCAGCCAGTCAGGTAGTTTAGGCTTAATAGTATGCGACTAAGAATTTATGGCTGCTCTAATATTAAACCACGCATTCCATCACTCACTCTCTCTCTCTCTCTCTCTCTCTCTCTCTCTCTCTCTCTCTCTCTCTCTCTCTCTCTCTCTCTCTCTCTCTCTCAGATAGGTAGAATGGTTTGTTTTTTTTAGTAGCAAGTCACTTATCAGAGAGACATTTTTAAAGTGAAGATCTCCTGGCGCTTCCACATAACGCCCTCTGTGTTTACATATTCACTCTCTTTCAGTCAGTCACGCAGTCAGTCCCAGTTAGTAAGTTGGTAAGTCAGTCAGTCAGTCAGTCAGTCAGTGTGCTTATTTCATCCTCCTCCTCCTCCTTCTTCATCTTTTTTTTTTTTTTCTTTTTTTCTTCTTCTTCTTCTTCTTGTTCTCGTTTTTGTTCTTGTTCTCCTTCTCCTTCTCCTTCTCCTTCTCCTTCTCCTTCTCCTTCTCCTCCTCCTCCTCCTCCTCCTCCTCCTCCTCCTTCGTAAAGTGAATATTAGAATTTCCCTTTCTCCTTTCCTGTGCAAGTTCCATGTCAGTGTTTCCATGCTGCATAGTACTTATTCTGACTGTTTTCCATGCCGGAGGGAGTGGTGGGTGGGGAGGAGTCTTCGCCTGTGCTTTCCTGTCACGCTTCCCTGTATCTAGTTATAGTGGTCACCAAGCAGCCTTGAAAGGACTAAAGGGTCTGTTGGTGTTTGGTTTTCCATTGTATTCCTCCTCCTCCTCCTCCTCCTCCTCCTCCTCCTGTCTCTCATGGCCTTCTTTGTAACCTTGTAGAGGTCACGTATGACACTTGTTTGTGTGGTAATGGTGATGGTGGTGGTGGTGGTAGGGGTGGTGGTGGTCGTAGTAGTAGTAGTAGTTGTTGTTGTTGTTGTTGTTGTTGTTGGAGGAGGAGGAGGAGGAAAAATATAGCGTATGGTTTCAGTCCTGAGAGAGAGAGAGAGAGAGAGAGAGAGAGAGAGAGAGAGAGAGAGAGAGAGAGAGAGAGAGAGAGTATTAGGTACATTATTCATGATTATCTCAATTTCAACAACTAATTATTGTAATTGGCAGACATATTTTGTGTTTAATATCCTAATTATTGTTAATACTTTGTGTGGAGAGAGAGAGAGAGAGAGAGAGAGAGAGAGAGAGAGAGAGAGAGAATTGATGTATTAATTAATGATTCTCTATACACAGCGGGTTTTGTTATTATTATTATTTTATTATTATTATTATTATTATTATTATTATTATTATTATTATTGAAGCAGATGTAAGAACAATAAACTGCGACTTTCATCACTACCATTCTCTCTCTCTCTCTCTCTCTCTCTCTCTCTCTCTCTCTCTCTCTCTCTCTCTCTCTCTCTCTCTCTCTCTCTTCTTTTTTTTTTTTCATTCTTAGGACTTTTGATAACTTATGTGCGGAGGAAGTAGCACACACACACACACACACACACACACACACACACACACACACACACACACACACACACACACACACACACACACACACACACAACCTTGAGAGGAATGTTTGTGTTTATTTCCGCCATTACAAGGCTGAGGAACTGGTAAAACAGATCTCTCTCTCTCTCTCTCTCTCTCTCTCTCTCTCTCTCTCTCTCTCTCTCTCTCTCTCTCTCTCTCTCTCTCTCTCTCTCTCTCTCTCTCTCTCTCTCTAACATCTTAAAAGAGTTTGGAGAGAGAGAGAGAGAGAGAGAGAGAGAGAGAAAGAGAAGATTAAGGGGGATAGAAAGAGAAAGGAGAAAGAAGAGAAAGGCAAGGACAAGAGAGAGAGAGAGAGAGAGAGAGAGAGAGAGAAATTAACTAAGGGGAAATAACAAATGACGTCACTGAATTAAAACCAGGAAAAAAGTCAATAAAAACAAGAAAAGGAGAGAAAACCGAGGAGGAGGAGGAGGAGGAGGAGGAGGAGGAGGAGGAGGAGGAAAGATAGTGCGTAACTTACTAACCTTAATAGCTGGAGGGGACGAAATAAGAGCTGGCTTGGTGAAGTGTCTGGGAGGAGGAGGAGGAGGAGGAAGAAGAAGAAGAGGAGGAGGAGGAGGAGGAGGAGGAGGAGGAGAGACTTTTGAGAGACAAAAATTAACTCGCTAACACTCACTGGATTTTTGGGTCTTGAGCAGAGGTGGTGTGTGTGTGTGTGTGTGTGTGTGTGTGTGTGTGTGTGTGTGTGTGTGTGTGTGTTTGGGAAGACGTGTATTTATTTGGTATGTGTTTGTGTTGATGTCTGCGTAAGTGTGTGTTTGTAGACTTGTGTATGTTTGTGTGTGTGTGTGTGTGTGTGTGTGTGTGTGTGTGTGTGTGTGTGTGTGTGTGTTAAGGTCAGTGTGTGTGGCTTTGGATGTATGTTTTGGAAGGTGCCAGAAGAGTAATTTATTGACCATCCTTTCATCCATCCATCCTTTCATTCATTCATTCATCCATTCACCTGTCTATCTATCCATCTATCTATCTATCCATCCATCCATCCATCCATTACTGCACTTTACCTCCTGTGATGGATAACCCTTTTTTTTCAACATCTCGTGGTAGGCACTGTCTCATTAATGGTTCTTATTTACCGTTTTCTTTTCCCGTTTTTTATTACCACAAGACAATTTTCCTCGTGCACACAATTACATCTGCATTTTTCCCATTTATCATAGTTTCTTACACTCAGTTATTTCTTTTTTTATTTGTTGATATTTTTTTTACGTTTTCACTATTATTATTATTATTAGTAGTAGTAGTAGTAGTAGTAGTAATAGTAGTAGTTGTTGTAGAAGTAGTCGTAGTAGTAGTAGTAGTAGTAGTTTTTAGTCCACAGGCAGGCCAAGGGTGGAATATATTAACAGTATGCTGGGAGTAAAAAAATAATAATAAAGATAAAAGTTTGACCTGCAGTAATAAATAAATAAAGGTGTGACATTTCTTTCTTTTTTTTTTTTTATTATTATTATTACTCAGCTGCTAGAAAATATTGGTGCTAAATGTTAAGGGTACGGAATAGAAAGTAACTTGTCTTTTTGTTGTCACTGTTGCAAGCGACGAATGAACAAAACAATGATGACTGGCGCTGTATTGCTGATGCTGATGATGGTGATGATGATGATGATGATGATGATGGTACACAATGCTCTGATCTGTACAAAACAACGAGGAAAAAGCAATGACAATAATAGCAACAGCAAGAACCACACCACCACCACCACCACCACCACCACCACCACCACAAGCGCACCGAACTTACCGCCTCCAATGCTTAATGAAAACTGCGAACATTCATCTAATTATCTCCTGACTAACTAACTACACGCCCAGACTCACGCCGGGGGGGGGGGGGAGAGGGGTAGTTTGCTGCTCTCATCACCGACTCAAACACTCGCAGCTCTGTAAACAATCCGAAAAGAGAGAGAGAGAGAGAGAGAGAGAGAGTGTGTGTGTGTGTGTTTATTAATTTTGCACGAGTGTAAGTTGGATATGATGGTGTTTGTGTTTACCTTTTCCTTTGATTGTTCTTCCGTTATTTCTCGTTTTATTTCCATTACCAGAGAGAGAGAGAGAGAGAGAGAGAGAGAGAGAGAGTGTTGATCCAGTTTAGCTATTTTTTCTATCCTATTGACAACACATCTTATGCAGCAACAGGATTAATTTTATCAGTAGCCTTTGTGTAACGGAGGTAGTAGTAGTAGTAGTAGTGGTAGTGGTGGTGGTAGTAGTAGTAGTATACAGGAACAGTAGGAGGAGAAAGAGGAGGAGAAGGAGAAGAAGGAGGAAGAGGAAGAGGAAGAGAAGGAGGAGGCGGCGGCGAAGGAGATGGATTATTGGAAGAAAGGAGAGTATAACAATTATAGGAGTAATAGTTATGATAAGTGATTAAGTGGATGTCGAAGTAGTAGTAGTAGTAGTAGTAGTAGTAGTTGTAGTAGTAGTAGAAGTAGAAACAGTAGTGACAACCAGATACATCCGCACCATTACCACCAACACCACCACCAAAGCAAGCCAGCCACACCATTGATTAATATTCACCCCACCACCACCACCACCACCACCACCATCACCATCACCATCACCATCACCACCTGCATGTCAACGGACGTAACACACCACTTGGCTGACGTTGCACACCTACCTCACCTCCACCATCACCACCACAACCACCGCCACGGCTCTGTGCTGGCGTGGAGTATCGTGTGTAATAATGGTGGTGGTGGTGTTGTGGTGTGTTAGTGTGACAAGTTCATAAGGGTCAGTGGTGTTATTATGTCTTTTTGTGTTGTGCTTGAGTGTTCGTGTGTGTGTGTGTGTGTGTGTGTGTGTGTGTGTGTGTGTGTGTGTAATTGAGATATTGTGAGCGTTTTGAGTTTATTTTTTTTTCTTCAATTTATTCGTTTTGCTTTTATTTCTTTATTTATTGTATCATTTGTTTGTTTTGTTGCAGCCTCTCGTGTTACTCAGGTGAAGAAATCGTGGTTATTGTTGTATTGGTATTACTCCTCGATGAGTTTCTATTATTATTATTATTATTATTATTATTATTATTATTATTATTATTATCTTCATTTTAACCTTCAGTCGACATTCAGTTTTTTCCCTTCCTTTCTTTTTTTTCTTTCCGTGGATGCCATCGTGATGTGCGTGAAAGGGCTTCTTGTGACTGGCTTATTATTATTATTATTATTATTAGTAGTAGTAGTAGTAGTAGTAGTAGTAGTAGTAGTAGTAGTAGTAGTAGTAGTAGTGGATATTTTCATCATATCTTTTCTCCTTTTTCCTTCCTAATCTTTCGTGTGTGTGTGTGTGTGTGTGTGTGTGTGTGTGTGTGTGTGTGTGTGTGTGTGTGTGTGTGTGTGTGTACGTTCGTTTTTCCCCCACTAGGCCAAATATCACGGTGTCAAGGCGGGCAGCTTACATGTGCCTCCTCACCTTACCTCTCCGCCCCCTATCCCCCTTCACCTGAACTACCGCCACCACACCTGACCAACCACGCACCCACCCACCCAAACTCACCCATCCACTCATCTATCCACACACACACACACACACACACACACACACACACACACACACACACACACACACACACCATCAGTGAAAGTGTTCCCCAAATAGTTTAGTCAGCCTGTCAATTTAATTCGGTCTAGCGAGAGGTGGACGGGGCAAGAAATATTGGAACCACTTTTCCTTTCCTTCTGCTTCATATTACTGGAGGAAATTTAATTCATTGAACGTCTTCGGTGCTTGTCTGTAATTAGATTCATCCGCTTTGACGTGAAGTGGGGTTTGGATGAGGTTGGGTGAGGTTTGGATTGCTTTCCGCTCTTCACTTTCTTTTTTAATCAATATATTCGTGTGTTTTTTACTCTATTTTGTGTTATTCTTTTACGGGCATATCTCTCCGTTTTCTCTTGAGTTCTCGTTTTCTTCGTGCTGTCTTCTTTTTTTTCTTTTCTTTCTTGTCTTGTCTCCCTTGCATTTATTTTTGTTTTTGTCGTTTTGAGCTGTTGTTATCTTTTTATGAGTATTGTCGTTGTCATCGTCTCTCTCTCTCTCTCTCTCTCTCTCTCTCTCTCTCTCTCTCTCTCTCTCTCTCTCTCTCTCTCTCTCTCTCTCTCCTGTGGCATATGACTTAAGTATGGCAGATAATGATCTTAAAGAGAGAGAGAGAGAGAGAGAGAGAGAGAGAGAGAGAGAGAGAGAGAGAGAGAGAGTTACTGAAATATCTTCAACAAGAACAACCGCAACTATAAATATATTACTACTGCTACTACTACTACTACTTCTACTACTACTACTACTACTACTACTACTACTACTACTACTACTACTACTACTACCACCGTCCTTCACCCAGCCAACCAATGTGTATTTTCCTTCCTTTACCAGGCGTGGGATGTGGTGATGTTGAGGATGGTGAGAAGATACGTGCCCCATGCCTTGGTGGGGGCGCTGGTGCTGCTACTGCTGTACCGTGGCCAATACACTTGCGAGCCTGCCCCACACCGCGCCCACAGACAGGTAAACACAGTGTAAATATGTGAGAAAATACAATCCTGATTTATCCTACAACTTCCTTAATCCCTTCAATACTGGGACACATTTTACCTTGAGATTTGTGTACGATTAGACCATTTTATTGACATTAGGAAGGATCTATGGAGGTCACAAGATTAATGACCACAGTCTTCAGTATTTTAATCCCTCACATAGATTTCTGAAGCTGTATAAAATCACCAAATAGTAAGCAGAATGAATATGGAAACGCGTTATGGTACTTGAAGTGGTTAATTTATGTTGAATACCGTGTCTGTCAGCACGTGGCGGCGGACAGCAGCGGCGCCCTTCACAACTATGACCGGAACGAGCCCATGATCTTTATCGGCGGCATGCCTCGTTCGGGTACCACACTGATCCGCGCTATGCTGGACGCTCACCCCGACGTGCGCTGCGGGGAGGAGACGCGCGTGGTGCCCAGGATACTGCAGATGCGCCAGCAGTGGAAGCGATCTGCCAAGGAGTCCGTCAGGCTGCAGGAGGCGGGCGTGACTGACGAGGTGGGCTGTTTATTCGTCACTAGTAATATTACGTACTAGTTATAATGTTATGTTTATTGGTTATCCTTTATTTAGTAGATGTATAATTAGTTTATTCATCATTAATATCATGTACGTACTAGTTAATTCTTTATGAAGTGGATGCAGTGTTAGTTTATTCATGATTAGTGGTATTACATATTGGTTATCTATTACGAAGTAGATACTACAAGAATACACAATAAAGTTTAAAGTAATGTATAAACAACAGATATAAAGACGGGAATTGTCATGTTGTAGAATAAAGCAAGATCATACACTGGGGTAGGTGAGGGGTGGGTGAGAATAAGTTATATCAGTTGGTTTCTTTAGGGTTGAGTAAAATTAAATGCTTATTTGATTGGGTGAGTTTAGCGTTGATTGAATTAGGTTGAGTTGGAGGGGTAGGTGAAGTCATTTAGTTATCTGATTGGGCTTTGGATGAATGTTACATTGGATTACGTAAGGGATGTGTAAGATAAACGGATTACTGGGCTGGATGAAGTAACATAGTGCTAGTAGGTGTAATAAATTATATTAATAAAACAAGCAAGAGAAGAAACAAGCTAAAATAAAAACAACATTTTAGCAAGAGTGAAAAAAAAAGAAAGTTAATTAATCTTGCTGTAAAGGAGAAAGAGAAAGAGAGAGAGATGAGGGCTGGCAGGGATGAGAGAGAAGAGAATATTGCAACCTTAGTTTAATCATATCTGGAGAGACCAGTGAGAGTGAACAGGTGTGGTGTGTGTGTGTGTGTGTGTGTGTGTGTGTGTGTGTGTGTGTGTGTGTGTGTGTGTGTGTGTGTGTGATGAGCTGAGGGGAGGAATTAGGACAGTTGGTCAGGGAAGTGTGTAGTTGAGAAGACAAGAAACATAAGGAAAGCAATGACAGAAAAAAAGAAAAGAGTCTGGTGGTGTATTCATGACATTTCCTTTGTGGTGCAGCTAATTATTCCAGTCCAGAGAGAGAGTGGGGGGGAGGGAAGAAGAGGGAATGGTAGTATGTAAAGATGAGTTATATATACAGTAGCAAATAGAGGTGTGTTGTGGCTGGCTGCTTGAAATTACCTGAAAAAATAGACATCAAAGTAAATTCTCTCTCTCTCTCTCTCTCTCTCTCTCTCTCTCTCTCTCATCATGTATTTAAGCACCAGTGTTTAATTATGCATTCATGTTGTCTCTTGTTTTCACCACTCCACTGTTTGTCCATAATTGGTTTTGTCTTTTAGCTCGTTCACTTTTTCCCGTCCCCTTGATTCCTCTTGCTAATTACGCCGAGTTAATTTATCTTGGCAATTACACGCACCCTTTCCTTCCCACTCGAGTATAATTGTGCAGGAGGAAGCTTTGCAATGATTATATCCTTTTCACTTTCTGCTTCTCTACCACATTTTCCTATTGAATTTTAGATGCTGCTGCTGATGCTAATTTTTATATGCTGTGTTTTATCCCTCCGCTTGTCAGTGGAGAAGGAAGTGTTGCTTATGTGGTGCTGGTGTTGTAATGCACTTGGTGTTTGTGGTGTAATCTTGGGAGGTGATGCGTTAAGCTTTGTCAGAAGTGGTAGTAGTGGTTTTGTTGGTTGGCAGTGCATTTTTATTTGGTTATGGTAGGTAGGTTAGGCTAGTGGTTGTCTTGTTTATGTGATGCGGTAGTTGTAGAAGTAGTGGCTAATGGTTTATTCTTGACTGATTGTTGTTGTAGTAATAGTAGTAGTGATTGGCTCATATACTCTACTATCTGTGTATGTATTTATCTATCTTTCTATGTGCCCATATTATCTTCATCTGACAACTTGTTCTTAAAATTAACCTTATAAGATAGTCAATGGAGAACTCAATTTATTCCTGTCCCTCTCTTCCATCCTTGCCAGCTCTAATCATCTTTCCCTCCATGTTTGCTTCTGTTGATTTAGTGTGTTAGTGTGTTGCAGTTCTGTATAGTCATAACTGCTAGCCCATTACTATCCTTCTGCTTCTATTCCATCCTTTCAATAATCTCTATCTCTTAATGTTTGCCTCTATTGACCCATTGTGTTGGTATGTTGCAGGTACTAGATAGCCATAACTGCTAACTCATTCTAATCCTCCTTCTATTCCTTCCCTTCAATAGTCTTTACCTTCTAGTCGTTGCTTCTGTTGACTTGGAGAGTTTGTGCATTGCAGGTGCTGGATGAGGCGATATCTTCCTTCATTCTGGACGTGGTGGTGAACCATGGCCAGCCTGCCGCTCGTCTCTGCAACAAGGACCCCTTCACCCTCAAGTCTGCCAGCTACCTCTCCAAGCTGTTCCCCAAAGCCAAGTTCATCTTCATGATACGCGATGGCAGGGCAACGGTGCACTCCATCATATCCCGCAAGGTGACTGTCTGTTATGTTATCTTGTGATGTACTACTGACTTGTGTTGCTTGTGTTGCTGTGTAAAGCCCAGTAATTATTTCTTGCCACTTTCTTTTGTGATCTTAATTTTCATTCTCTCTCTCTCTCTCTCTCTCTCTCTCTCTCTCTCTCTCTCTCTCTCTCTCTCTCTCTCTCTCTCTCTCTCTCTCTCTCTCTCTCTCTCTCTCCCTCTCATCTGTTAATTCTGCATCCTCACTCATCTCATTGTGTGATGTGAGGTTAAGGTGAGGACTGCTTTCACATCACAAGCCCTTCCTTCTTGGACTGGGCATAGATGAATGTGTCCCCAGTGATGGAAGTAACCTTAATCTTTAGAGTAATGTTAGAAAATATATTGTCCATGATCACGGCAACCTTGGTCTTTGCACCACCTTGAGACTCGGTCATTCTGTCATTGCTATCCAGGAATGACTTGACAGTAGAGCAGGTAGTGAATGTTTATTTCCTTTTCACATATGTAACTTGTAAATTTGTTTTGTCATTGTAGTGTCAGCACTGTAATGCAAGGAATGGTGGTGGTGATGTGAAACAGGTCCTGAATCTCTTTTCTTCTGCAGGTGACCATTACTGGGTTTGACCTGTCGTCATACAAGCAGTGCCTGCAGCGGTGGAACAGTGCCGTGCAGACCATGAACACTCAGTGTGAGGAGCTGGGTAGCACAAGGTGTCTGCCGGTGTACTATGAGCAGTTGGTGCTCCACCCGCAGGAGTGGATGAGAAAGATCCTGAACTTCCTGGAGATTGCGTGGGATGACTCTGTGTTGCACCACGAGGAACACATCAACAAGCCAGGTGGCGTCTCCTTGTCCAAGTAAGTGTTTATTCTGCTGTCACTCTCACTTGTGGTATATTGATCTGTCACCAGTGTTCCTCGGGCCTCCCACACCTCGTTTCCTGGTGCCTCTTCTGGTTAATTAGCTTAAGATCTTTAGTATTAGTTGTTGTTGTTTTTATTAAGTGTCTTCCATATAGGAGTATATATCTTGTCCTTGATTAGTCATGGTGGGCAGTTTATATATACTATATATTTACTTAGTTATCTTTCCATTATTTTTTTCTGTTTTCTTATTCACTTTTATATTGTTGTTACTTTGTATGTGTATAGAATTTTCTCATTGTTGCAGACTTTCTGTACTTGTGATTATGTTTTTTGTCCAGAATTTTTTAAGCTTTATAATATTTAATTCCATTTGTTTTTTTATTTTCTTGTTACCATTTTACCTAATCTAGATGCAGCAAGTGGCCATTAATAAGTTTACTTTACAACAATTTCCTTTAAGTTTTCTTTAAGGGCAGTGTGTGCTTATGATTTGTCTTGGTGTTAGGTTTAGGCGTTTAGCCTCTGAGCTTCATATCTTGTGTTGCTTCATTTTGCTATAGTCATAAACTTATGGTACCTGGATATTATGTGGGTGGTTTTGTGTCCTCCAGGTAATGGTTAGAAATGTATGATTTGAATCATAGGATGAACTCAAAATTAAGAGTATTTTCATAATGCAATGAATGAGGCAAGGAATTAACTAATTCTCAATCTCGCAGGGTGGAGCGCTCCAGTGACCAGGTGATCAAGCCAGTGAACTTGGATGCACTTACCAGATGGGTGGGCCAGATCCCCAAGGATGTGGTGGAGGACATGGCCAACATTGCCCCAATGTTGGCCACCCTGGGGTATGACCCTTATGGAAATCCCCCTAACTACGGTCAGGCAGACGCGCTGGTGGCCAACAACACCAAGAGGATACAGAAGGAGCAGAGCAAGTGGGAAAACAAAGCAGAGGCTGTGCGCAGCTACTCCAAAAACAGGAAAGCCGACAACACATGATTGAGGTCCTCCAAGCCTTGCGTTCCTCCCCAGCTGCCCCCAAGGCTCCAGTCACTGCATGGGGTTGCTGTGTGTGGACATCAACACCACTGTGAGGATCTTGGACGAGGAGCTTTTTAAAACACCTTGAGCTTTTAAAGCATAAAATGCTCTTGATATTACAAGCTCGCTCCTTGTCCTTGTGTTTGACTCTTTCATCCCTTTTTGGGTTAAGTTCTGGATAAGAAAAAGACTTGTAGTCTATTCCATTTGTGAATTTTCTTTGAAGACAAGATAGAACTTTCTCTTTCTTCGGGTATGAGATCACTCCCTCTGTGCACTGTGAATGACCACTGCAAGACGTTGTTTTTCTGCATCATGTTGTGATTGGAATTGAAAGAAACTTGCCTCCCTTGCAAACCCTCATTCCTGAGCTCTTATGTAAACACCAGTGAATAGAGTGAAGAAATCAAATGTCTTGTTACTTCATCTCTCGGTCGCTTGTGTGACAAAGGAGTGACCCAGCATTACTTATAGAACGGTTATATTTATTTTAGAGAGCTGGAAAAGAATCCAGGGCAGGTGTGAGTGAGGTAATGTGTGTCTGAAGGTGTGGTGTGAAGCTGTGATGTTGAGTGTGGCAGTGGGAGACACCTATAGATGTAAGGCAACATTGCATGACCTCTCTATCGTGCCATGAAGTGAAGGAGTCAATATCAAAGTGTTATTCGTGACATTGGCAGGCATTAATAGTAGTGGTGGGCAGTGAAGTCTTAGTGTTAGGTAGACTGGATAGCTGTAGCATGTATTAGTGGTAGATGGTGTAGCAGCTTTGGTGAGATATGTGGGCAGGTATGGGGTTAGTTATGGTAGATATGGTATTGGTGGTAATGGTGTACAGGGTTTTTCCATTTGTTCCCCCTAATGCCAAAGTACTTAGTTACTCTACAGTATGACAGTATTACACTCCAATAGCACTCCACACAGCTGCTCCACACCACACCACCAGTGTATTCACTCCTCCATTCCCCGCATGCCACATCTCACTAAACCATTCCTTGTTTAACACCATACCACACTGCAGCACTTAACATTGTAACATTTCTCAAACTACACCAACTAACACCACACCACATCCTTCATGTCAGACCAGCACACCACATTACACTTAACACACTTCACTAAACTACATCACACAAGAATTTTCACCACAAACACCATGCCACCCCTTACAAGCAGATTCACACTTACCACACCACACACAGAAAGAACATGTGAGAAATGAAAAGATCTGACAATGCAAAGATCTGATACATATACTTTCTAGGTATTCAAAGATCTCTAAAACACCTAGAAAGCAAAAAGAAAGGATGAAATGGAAATGACATTTATAGGAAATGACCTTTATAAACTCAAGCATATACAGCCAAGGAGTGCCAGAGGTTCAGAATAGCCCAGACTGAACTAGATAGTTTTACCACACACACACACACACACACACACACACACACACACACACACACACACACACACACACACACACACACACACACACACACACACACACATCTTGCTCCAGTGAATATTAATCACTACAAGCATCAATTAATATACAGTACATGTAATGACCTGTATTCAGCAGTTCAATACTAACACAGCTCACCACTGGATGTCTGTGTCAGTCAGAGTCAGAGTGGCATTAAGAGCACAACAGTTGCAGACCTGCACTTCATCAGGCTTGTCACCCAACAAACCCACATTGGTGCTTCTCTGTTTATTTAACCTTATAAAGATGTTATCACCCTGTTACTACTAGGTTTATTTTTTAAAACTTTATGGATGTCATTACACTTATTATTCATGCTCAGTTTTCATTATAGTTGATGATAATGAAGTAATAAAATAATGCCACAAATTCACACTAAGAAATTATTATAAGTGACCTTTTTAGAACATTCATCACTTTGTTTAATTATTAGCATTTTTGAATGGTAGCAATAATGGTGTGGCAAATCAAGTGTCACAGAGCTTGCAATCAGAAATCATCAGAAGTGTCCTTTTAGAACACAAATGTTTAGCTGCTTGAGAGTGTGTGTGTGTGTGGTATGCATAGCCAAAGTGAATGTGCAGAGCGGTATACGTACATAGATACACCATTTGTAGCTTTTGTCACCCAGTCTTAAAAACACGGATTTTAGGACAATTCACATTGCATGGTGTCTGAAGAAGGAATTTTCTGTGATAAAGAAAAATAGGAAAAGAGCCTGTTATATTAGTGAATGAATCAGATATACAAAATATACATTCCATATTTAAGGCAAGAGTAAAGAGGAGCAAGTGCTGGTGTCCTGAAGACACTGAGGCAATTTTTCTTCCCTTCTCTCTGCCATGCATTGTGAATATCGTTACTCTGAGAGAGTGATGGTGTGCTGGTGGTCAGCTGTAACCTTTGCCAAACAGCAGCTGCCCGTGAGCAGGACCAGGTGGCCACACAACATAGTTCTGGGCACTCTGTCCTCTGTTCAACACCACCCCAAGCTGGCTCTTCTGGCCTGAATAAAAAGAATGATTAAAATTTCCCCAGGTATACTGAAATGGAGAAATTGGAAGCAGCAATAATATTGTGTATATTTCTATTAGTATATATCATTATATGCACTTTTCATTATATTTATTATGTAATATGTTTATTTGAAGATATATTAAATATTTTTTAAATAGCAAAAAATATTGTTCATCATATTATACATGATAATATATTTGACAAACAAATTTTGAATATATTTTCTGTATATAATATTTTTATAGTCTGCCGCATCATGAGGTTTGATTTGTTTTAGTTAAAAAAGAGATGTCAAAAATCATATTTATGATAATCTCTGGAAATGAGGAAGCAGCCAAACAGCAAGAGGCAGGAGGCACTCAAGGGCCGGAAGGTTGACAGCTCTAGGTACTGAGTGACAGATAAAGGACAGAACAAAACTCATAAAATGTCTTGTCTAAAATGTAAAGAAGAATAAGTTCACATCTGAAAAGCCAAGTCTTCAGGTAATCTTCATGACCTCTTGACGGACAATCAGTGTGCTAACCATGTCCTGGTCTGCCCATTGGTTATCTATGGGACTTTTTTTTTTTTTTTTTTTTTTTTCATAATCATTATTTTCATCTTATACTTTTGTATCATGGTAGCTTCCTGCACAACAACAGTTATTACTTGGTATTTTCTATTCTTTACTTTTATAATTCCAACTGTCATCTTCAGCTTTTTCTTTTGAATTTGCACAATTTTCCTTTTACCTGGGAATTCTTATCACCATCATTTTACCTTTTTTTTTTTCTTTTGAAGATTTCAACATTCAGTATTCTTTTTGCTTCTTTTTACACCACATGATCATACTCATTCTTCTTCCTTTTCATCCAGATCAGATTTCAAACTGACATGATGCAGTGCAGCAACACACTGTCTTATTCCTGATTTAGCCTACATGCATATCTTGGGTGGATCTTTATGTAATTATTGTTGGGAATTAATTCCTGGTGAAGTGTACCTATATTTTGCAGAAAGGGTTTTAAAAGAGTTGTCACCAGTTTGTATATCTCAGTAGTGTAGTGCAAGGTTTGCATACATTTTGTGGGAGGAGTGATGGATATTCCTTAGTCTATAAGAAGGGTGAGGGAGGTGTAGAGATGTGTGTGTGTAATGTGTGTGTGATCAACTCCAGCCTTGCGGTGATGATACTAGCACAACCTGTCTTGTTAAGTTGCTTCAAAAAGATGTTGGGTTCCTTGATACTGTACTACTTTTTTACTTTTCGTACCAAGTGAAAAGATTCTAAACTCCACCAGCTGCCCAGTGTAATGAATGATGTTTAGCAGTGCATTTATCATACAGGAAAAAAGAAGCTTATTAAAACATTTAGCTCAATAAGTTTAAGACTAAGTCAATTTTTAGAGTGTATGTAAATTGTCTAAGTGAATAAAAAAAGCATTGGTGTATAGCTTGATGTGATGCAGAATGTCTCGCTTTGTGTTTTCCTTTGTGTGTGCTCAGCAAGTCGTGCTTCTGCTCAGACCTTGGAATGCAGGAATTGAGTGTAGTGGTGGCACCTGAAGAGACACAGGGACATTAGGGGAACACTGGCATCCCTCTTTAAAGTCCAGCAGATTTGTGATGGCATTCTTAGGGACACAAGGGGGAAGCTGATACCTCTCTGTAAACCCTTAGCAACCTGACTTGTGGTGACATTCTTGGGGACACAGGGACATGAGAAGAAGGCTAACATTCCTCTGTGAAGTCCCTTGGTACTCTTGTTTTCTTTTAGACTGATACTTCAAAGCCCAGCCACATCTGTCTTTTCCACCCTGCTTCTCTCTTAACGCTCCCTTCTCCTCCTCCTGTTCCTCCTGTGTGTGTGATGTGTGTAGAGGTTCTGGTGCTGCTGCTCAGTGATGTCATGTGTTTGTTACTGTTCTGACATCTTCAGCTCCCCACTTCATATTTATCATCTTCATAAGAGATAAGCAGTGAGTGTGTGATGTGGTGTTGATGGAATGCCTGGATAATTGCCATCATCAACACTCTTCATGATGCAAGGAACTACTGTATACTGGGCTTTGAGTGTTATGTGATGCTAAGGTGAACATTTGCAGAGTTCAGAACTTAATGAGAATGTTTGCAATGTTTAAGACTTCTTATGATTTTGTTTGCTGAGAACTGTTCAAAACTTCATTTAATTTTGTTTGTAGTGTTTCAGAATTTCATGTTATTTTGCTTGCATTGTTCAAAACTTTAAAGCTTTTATGAGGATAATTGCAATGGCTAAAACTTCCTATAATTTTGGATGCAGTGTTCAAAACTTTTTTTTTTTTCAGGGTTCAAAACTTCATGTGATTTGTTTGTAATGCTCAAAACTTAGACATTTTGTCTGTAACATTTTAAAAAACTTCATGTGATTTTGTCTCCACTGTTCAGAACTTCTTGGAAATGTTTACAAAATTCAGAATTATGGTTTTGTTTGCAGTTTAATTAGAGCTTCACTAGGATGTTTGCAATGTTCATCTTCACTTGAGTGAGTGTTTGCAGATGACAAAATTTGTACTATTCAAAATATAACATGAATATTTGCAAATGTTCAGCTTGTACCTACCACAGAAAATTTCCCTGATATTATGTGAATGAATGTGATAAAATGTTACCCGCTGAACACTTTTTTTGAACTGTACTCAAAAGGAATTTACATCTTTATAATATACACTACTATATATTCTTTCCCTCAAAATTGTGAAGTGTCCCAAATACATAGTGCATCAGTTATAGCCAGTGTATAAGAGTCATTACCACCTGCATGGGATGTGATTCCTTTAAAAAAATAGTGTGGAGGACAGACATGTGGGAGGGGGCTGAACAAAACCAGCCAAACAGCTGCAAAATTATTGATTTATTTTTATTTTATATATATATATATATATATATATATATATATATATATATATATATATATATATATATATATATATATATATATTTATTTATTTATTTTTATTTCTTTATTTCTTTCTTTCTTTTTTTTTTTTATTTGCTAATTTCAGAGATATTTTATCCCCACATACAGTAATGTTAAAGCATATTATAGTCTACTTATACTACTTGAAATTTAACGATGTCTCTTATGCTCATAATAATGATAATAACATTGGTGCTGCTGCTGCTACTACTGCTGCTACTACTACTACTACTACTACTACTACTACTACTACTACTACTACTACTGCTACTGCTACTACTACTACTACACTCCCTCACACACTTCTGTTTCTCATTTCTTACTTTTATCACTACAATTTAGGTATTTCAGGTGGACAGCATTGTTAACAGGAGAAACGCTCTTGGGAGTCCGGTTAGTCATCTCTGTGGCCTAGAAAAACGGTCTTGGTGAGAGAGCAAAACGCTTGTAAAGGTGTTTTTAAGGTTCTAGTGACATTAACAACATTTCTGCATTATTAAGAGGAGAAAACACTCGGAAACCAGGCTAGTCATCTCTGTGGCCTTGGAAAACAATCGTGGTGAGAGAATACTACATTTCAGAGAGAGAGTGAGAGAACTTACATTGAGCAGCCCACACACACACACACACACACACACACTAACTAATGATAGTAACACTGCTGCTATTACTACTACTACTACTATTACTACTACTACTATTACTACTACTACTACTACTACTATGGACTACTACTACTACTCTCCCTCACACTTGCATTACTCATTTCTTCCTCCTATCACTAACACTTTATGCATTTCAGGCGGACAACAGCAGGAAACACTGAGAATTGAAGGAAATGTTGACGAGTTGACACTTAGAAGGACGGGGATTGGTGGGGCTGGGTCTGGATTCGGGTGATGATGGGCACCAGGTGGTATGAACGGGGGTATACATAACCATTGCCTTATTTAACACAGTAATGACTATTCATCTGCTTTGGTGGTTGATTCTGGCTTTGTTTCACTCTCTGGGTCTGGAAACACAGGGGAGTGCAGGCAAACATTGGTGGACTACCCTCGAGGGAAGACAGGGCGGAGGTGCTCCTGTGGTCCAATATTTACGTACGTAAATCATTTTAAAAATCGCCACAAGAAAAAAGGCTCCCAGACTGGTATACACTATACTTTTAAAAGCGACAAATAATTTAACTAAAAGCCAAAATATAATATCCTTACCGGGTGGTTTATTTACATTACGCAGTCCAACGAAAGTTGTATCATTAAAATCAACGGCTCCAAAACACATCAAAATGTCGAGATGGAGAGCTCAGCCAAACTTCATTATATTACATTTTCTGAATACGAAAAATTTTCGCTTTCCATCCAAATAAAGAAAACACAGATTCCTTGTCGTATAAAGATTTTTGTTTTCTATTTTGTTACCATTAAAATTTTTGAATTTGAAAATACGAGTATGTAAACTAAACTTTATGTTATATTGTTACTTGAATCATGTTTTTTTATATCTTTTTATTGTTATATCAAGCCCCAAAACAATCCTAGGCGTGCTGATAAAAAAAAGGTATATTTTATGCAGTGACTTTAACGTTATTTTTTCGCTAAACCAAAACACAGCTAAACTCGATTATGTTGTGGCTTAAAACTTACTTTACTTTATAAATAACAAATCAGATATCAGAACAATGTCAGCTCCATCAATAAAGAAGAAATATTTTGAGCCGTATGCCAATGTTTTTTTTTTTTTTTTTTTTTTGAGGTGACTCCACCTCCCCCGCCTTCACCAACACTTCATCTCTCCCCTCCACCTCGTCCTCCTCCATCTTCTCCTACACCCAGAGTCCAGAAAACACCAAGAAACACGCAAATCCAGAATAGTTTCCGTAGTAGCGGGAGGAGGCGGAATCGAGCCAAAGAATAAACAAGCTGGGCGGAGCATGGCTGGGCGCGAGCGGCGAGTGGGGCTGGATGATATTTGGTGGAGACTGGTGAGGGTGCTGCAGCGGGTGGTGGTTGCGGTGTTGTGGTATGGTGGTAGTGATGACATTGTGGTGTGATGTAGTGTTTTGTATGATGGTAGTGGTGTGGTAGTGGTGGTGGAATGATGTGTGATGGTAGTGGTGGTGGTAGTGTGGTGTGTTGTGTTTTGTGGTGGTGGTAGTGATGGTAGTGTGGTGTGGTATGTTATGGTGTGATAGTAGTAGTGGTATGGTAGTGGTGACGTGGACGTATGGCGGTGGTGGTGTTGTGTAGTGGTTGTGGTGTGGCGGTGGAGGTGGTACACTGTGGTGACTGCTACCAGCTGAACTCACGTGTATGTGTGTGTGTTATTCAGGATCGTCTGCTGATCATGTCCAATGGGCCTGCGGTAAGGATGTCCCAAAGAGATCTTGCGACGACGATGGGACATCATACCCCATGATGCCCTTCCTCTGTCCCATCGTCTTCGGTGGATAAACTGGGGCTATCTTTTTTTTTTAAACTGGCGCAACGCACGAGAAGTCACACTGGTCACGACGATTCTAGCGACAACATCGTGCGTTACCGCCAAACGTTCAAAGACCAGTCGTAACTCAGTATTTTAACGATTTTTTACTCGTTCGATGTCGAACGATGATGTTAGCAGCACGTAAGACATCGTATCTTTCTATATAACGTCATCGTACGCCTGATGAAATGGCTTTGCCTATCGTGAAACTTCCCAACAGTCGAACGCAGCGCTCGATTGTCATAATGCTTCTACGATGTCGTGTAACAATAAGGAATTCTTACGACATCGTATGATATTGCCGCGTTAACGTACGACTTAACTTACATCTTACGCGAGGCCAAAAGCCGTTTAAATGACGTCATTGCTACCGGTGACAGCCCTCCTACTGTCGGGAACGTCTTAGTGAAAAAAAAAATAAAAATAAATAAATAAATAACTGTAGCGTAACCCCAGCATTAATGACATTTGTACAGTCGATAGGCGTTAAGCTCAAGCCTTTTCGTTTTCTTCCTGAGCCACATAGAGCATCAAAATCAAGATCAAGACAGCTTATGGTTGTGATGAACTGATGGCACGAGGACGATGTGAGTACCAAACGACAGTTCGTGAACATTTGTAAAATTTGTGTAGTGTAGAGGTTGTACGGTAACCCTATTTTAAGTAAAAAGAAAAAGAAGGCTGTTTGACAGTGATTGCGAGAAATGCAGGAATAATGTTACACATCGCTGGAGAGGAGTAGCCTGTGTAGGTAAGGTGCCAGAAGTGGTATCTGTTGAATATGTGGGGCTAAAGTGGCTGTTGTAGAGATTGTCACCCGTGGGAGATGACTTGGCCCTTTGAGCTGAGAGCTGTCAAGTGGGTTTATGATGAATCTGAGTAGGGCTTTGGACCCCACATTGTAATATCGTCAGGGGAGAGGTGTCTCAAGAATAGCAACCGCCCCCATCCCCACAGACAAACTTAGGAGTCTGTTTGGATTCCTGAAATTTTTGAGGGGATAAGGGCAATGGGAAGAAAGAAAAATAAGTGAAGTATGGACGTCTAAAAAAGTCTAAGGTAGGTAGTTTCTCTTAAGGGAGGCGTCTATTGGGGGTATCTCTTGGGCATATGAGGTATCCAATGGCTTTGAAATTTTAGTATGTTGTTTGTTGGTGCTCATATGGTAGATTCTGTGAATTTAATGGAATTTGGGGCAGTAAATATAACAAATCCTTGCTCCCTATCATCAGCAATCCCCTCCCCAAAGAACACCAAGCTTGGAGACCTTGAGGGAAAATAGGGTTTTTTAATAGGGAAAGCTAAAATAGACCATTCTTTGGCAATTAAAAATCAAAGGGGAAAATACCATTTCTTAGCAAAAAGATCACCAGAAATAATTTTTTGCAAAATGTTTGCCAACGATTCGCTACATTTGTGGCTGTATCCACTACATTTAGTGAAAACCAAAGATTCTCACCTGGTTGGCTATCCCTCATTGCTATTGTTTTGGCCTCACTTTCCCGGTGTGTGGAGTGTGTTGTGGTCTCAGTCCTACCCAAAGATCGGTCTATGAGCTCTGAGCTCGCTCCATAATGGGGAAGGCTGGCTGGGTGACCAGCAGGCACCCGAGGTGAATTACACACACACACACACACACACACACTCTGAGAAATAATTTCTTGAAGATTTTTTTGGCCATTTCATCCTTGTCTTGCCAGTTGTGTATATCTGATTGACATGAAATTATCACATATGATTGCATATATCTTGTTGGCTTACTGGAGGATGATAAGACATAGTTCCTCCTTCATGAAAACATTATTAATCACTCAAAGGTGAGAGTATCAGAAGACACCAGCTAACTATGTATCTCCATCTTGCTACATAAGCCTTCTCAATGTTCAAAAGTTTCTATCTTATCACTTTTGTGCTTGCAGATAATTTTTAAGGATGTTTGTTTGGCTTTTGTGCAAAAGAGGAGAGAACGATACAGTAGGCACTGTACTTGTATAATTTTAAACTAACCGTTTAGGTGTGGCCCTTGGCTTCACTAGGATTATCCCACTATTGCCACCTCTCCACAGATCATGGGCTTGTCTTCCTTCTCCAAACCCGCTCCATCTCCTTAATCTTTGTGTCTGTCTTTCTTTCTCTCCCTCTGTTTCTTTATAAATTGGTGTATTTCCGAAATACACCTTCACAGCCAATCTAAGGCAGTAATCTACAAGAGAGAGAGAGAGAGACAGACAGACAGACAGACAGACAGACAGACATAAAGACAGAGACAGATAGACAGACAAATAGAGGGCAGGGGGGGCAGGATTGGAGAATGGGCCAGTGAATTGTGGAGACGTGACAACAGTAGAGGACTAGCTGGTAAAAAGCAGACTGTTCCCAGAGAGCCAGTTTAGGCTGACCAGAGTATAGGGACCAGTGAAGGTGAGCAGGACTGTGAGGAAAGGCTTATATGGCACACCTTTTTTTGAAAACAAAATAATAATAATAATAATAAAAAAAAAAATCATTTAATATGCAAATTTGAGGCCTCTCATAGATTCAATTTTGAAATTTCCCTTACCCTTATGCCCAGAGAATTGCACCACCGCAGTACAGGCAAGGTTGCTATATCACATTTTTCAACCGTGATATGATATAAGGAAATGTTGAGAAAAAGTATGGCTCTGTTCAGTGACTTGCTAAGTGACATCTTGGTGAAGGCTGTGTTGTTTGCCTTGCCTTTGTGACTAGACTGTTTAATTGTTTTATTAGTGCAATCATGTAGGATATTATTGTCATTGCTTGCCTTTTTGTTCAATTGTACTGCTGGCTTGCTTTAGACACTATATGCTGAAATACATTTTTTTCTTCTTTACTTGCACCAGCCTTACTGAAATAGATATGCAACTTAGATGCTATCAAATATGATATGTATTTTAGCTTTAACCTTAACCAGTATTTAAATGATTTAATGCAACCCCTTCAATGTGCTGTATAATGTGCCAATATTAGTTTCCAGACAGGAACTGCTGCAGCCATGGCCAGACCCGGAGCCCACCGCAAATTTTATGATTTCTCTGGTCAGGGAGGGCAAGATGGGGAGGTGCCTGGAGGAGCAGAGAAGAACACAAGGCCTGAAGAGTTAGTGAAGTATGTGGCCAAAAATATCATAGGTGCTGATGCTGTCTTCTCATCACCATTTGGTCCCCGCAAAGGTGAGCTGATCATGCCAGGAAACCAAAACAATGTGTAATGCATGTTGCTGAGTCAAAATATTCAAAAGCTTGACAGATATCAATGATTGTAGTCTTCTTCTATTAAAGCTCTCTGTTGACTCAGCACTAACAACATGACCACTGGGTCAACCACTCTATTGAGAAGAAACTGATCTTTAAACAGAGTGGTTGATGAATGGAATGGACTCAGTGATCATGTTGTTAGTGCAGAGTCAATAGGGATCTTTAAAAGAAGATTACATTAATTTATGGATAGGGATGATAGATAATTAGGTAGCTTTGCTCATACAGGGACTGCCACATGTAGGCCTGACGGCTTCTTGCAGCTTCCCTCTTTTCTTAAGTTCTTATGACATTAGTATATCTTACCAGCAGCAACTCCTTATATGTATGTTTTACTGCCACCTCTCCAGGACATGCAAGCGTCTAGTGGGAAAAGCAGTGTTTCAGGGTGAGGGAGGCCTAATAGGTATCCCCCACCCTCAAAAATTCTGAGAAAGGAAAGAAACTTTGTTGTATGATTACTTTTATTTTGTAAGACAGGCACTGTGTGTATGTGTGTGTGTGTGTGTGTGTGTGTGTGTGTGTGTGTGTGTGTGTGTGTGTGTGTGTGTGTGTGTGTGTGTGTGTGTGTGTGTGTGTGTGTGTGTTTCACTGTTTGATCTGCTGCAGTCTCTGACGAGACAGCCAGACGTTACCCTACGTAACGAGCTCAGTGCTCATTATTTCCGATCTTCGGATAGGCCTGAGACCAGGCACACACCACACACCGGGACAACAAGGTCACAACTCCTTGATTTACATCCCGTACCTACTCACTGCTAGGTGAACAGGGGCTACACGTGAAAGGAGACACACCCAAATATCTCCACCCAGCTGGGGAATCGAAACCCGGTCCTCTGGCTTGTGAAGCCAGCGCTCTAACTACTGAGCTACCGTGTGTGTGTGTGTGTGTGTGTGTGTGTGTGTGTGTGTGTGTGTGTGTGTGTTTTGTGTGTGAGATATATAATAACCACAAGGCAATATATTATACATTGCAAAGTTTTCTATAATTAAATTAGAACTAAATACACAAATAATCATCACTGATTACTTCAGCAAGTGGCAGAATATCTTTCCATATAATTGAAACCAGTTCTCAGAAGTTTCTCATCCAAAATCCAAAGCATCAAAATTCAGAGTCAAAATCACTCAAATAAATTCAAGTCAGAATCACACAACATATATCAAATCAAACACAAATCTAAACATCCTGAAAATATAACATCCTAAAATATTATTTCCTCCTTAACTTCATGAAATGATAATTAAGTAAGACTGCATCACCAAGTGTTTAAGCTTCATTTACTAATACAAGAGTGATTTTCTCCATGTCACCTCTGATGCCTCTCCAGTCAGGACTTTGCGACCCTTTCACCTTCTGCTCTATTTTCTTGACTGAAACAGTTGTCTCTACCTTTGTTATATCTTATTTTATATCCCTAGGTTGTTAGATCATCTATTTCCCAAGCAGAAATGCATTTCTTACACAAGACACGCATAAGTGTGGCAATGTACTTTTTAACCCAATCCACAGTAATACACATGTTACATGTACACACTCCTAGGCATGATATTGCATCTTGACCCAATCCACAGTAATACATGTTACCCAGACACCCTGAGGCATGGCAATATATATCTTACCCAATCCTCAGTAATACATTTTACATAGACATGAGGCTAGGCATGGCACTATGTATTGTACTCAATCTGGATATCTGAAGCAAGGTGTGGGCACTATATTTCTTTACTGTTTTGAACTCCCAGTGTTCCCTTGCCAGCGCTTACCTTCCTTTTCTCACATGTCAGGACCATATGTGCCTCCTCTATATTTCTCTCAAGTACTCTCATTTCTATGTGTACAGGTTTCTGTACGAGTCAGGCCATGTGTAACCCTTCCCGTTTGTTACTGTCAAGATCGTAATAAGATTCTACTACATCGTACTATATTTTTCTACTTTTCCTGTATTTTTCCTCTTCCTCCTTTATGTTTCTATTCCTCATTCTATTTCATTTCTTGTTTTTTCTCTCTTATTTTTTATTTCTTATTTGATTGCATCAGGTTACCACAAATTTGGGAGGTATGAAGGGAAATGCATAGTGTTCCCTCTCTTCTGACAAGAGATATAATCTCTTTAAAATGCAAATAAGAATAAAATAAGCAATTAAGTAAATAAATAGATATCTGCATTTCCTGTTGTACTCTCCTGCCCAGTGTGACAGTGTCCTCATTGTAGCACTGTAACAAAAATTTGTAACTAGCAAATCATATGAGCAAGCCACGGGAGTAGTCAGCCCTTGACCCCAGTGATAAACAAACAAGGTTTCCCTGACCCTATCTATACACCTGCTATGCTTATGAACTAACCTGCTAACCTTATGAAGTCACTAACCTTGCTAATAGCAGACCTCTCTCCCCCACACCATATCCACCACCATGCAATTCTAACTGGTGAAATTACAGTTTACCACAAGACATTCTATTTTTTTTTCTTCCTCTCAATCCCCAACAAACATAGGTGCCTGGTGGGAAGGCAATGTTTTTGGGTGGAGAAGCCATATCTAATCTAATCCCAAGTCTGCTTCCCCCAGTGGTGTACTGTGACTACACTGCTTCAGGCCGCTCCCTCGCCTTCATTGAAGACTACATTAGGAATGAGGTACTACCTCATTATGGCTCCACACACACCACTGCCACCGTCACTGCCCTGCAGACCACCTTGTTCAGGTGTCTCACTGGATACTTTGTTACTTGTTTCTTAATGCTGCATCTTACCTTCAGTTTATCTTTTGTATATTTATTGCTAACTTTTTACTTTTTTTTTTCCCCCATGTCTCTCTATCTCACACCTCATCCTACACAGACATGAGGCACGTGACATCATCCGCAATGCCACTCAAGCTTCAGAGCATGACCGGGTGGTGTTTGTGGGCACTGGAGCTACAGGAGCACTGCACAAGCTGATCCACGGTCTGGCACTTGACTATCCTCCTGTGGTGGTGGTGGGACCCTTTGCCCACCACTCATCCCTCCTGCCATGGCGGGAGGTTGGAGCCAAGGTACTGCTTACTTGCATGCCTTTTTTTCTTTTAAGTATGTGCCAAATTTAATATTTGTTTTGGTAGCAAGACTTTGCTGTATAGTAGTCATCTTTCACTTTATAATGTTATAATGGGAGTCTGAATTTGTAGGAATTTATTAAATTGAAGGCAGCACCAGAAAGTCAGGCTAGATAGGTTAAAAGATTATACTTAAGGCTCAGTTACAACCAGACACTTGTATTCAAACCTACACAGGTTATTCGTATCCAAGAGACATCAGATGGGAGCTTGGATATGCAGCATCTGGAGGAGACCTTGGCTCAGCACCAGGGTGGGTCGCGGCAGGTGATTGGATGCTTCACCGCTGCGAGCAATGTGACAGGGACTGTGCTGGATGATGTAACAGTGACTCAGCTGCTCCATCGTTATGGTGCATTGGCATTTTGGGATTATGCTACTGCTGGTAAGAGAAATGGTCTTGTGTCTTGTTTATTAAGTTTTATGCTGATGGAGATGGTGAAACAAAGCAGTTCTTATATAAATTTATTTTGTGACTGACATCTCTTTCTTTCATGTGCCATCATAAAATAGCCCCCTACATCCCACTGAGGATGAACCCCACAGTGCCTGGGGACACTCATGGCCACACACACAAGGATGCAATGTTTTTCTCCATGCACAAGTTTGTGGGTGGAGTCCAGACACCTGGTGAGTAGTTTGTGGCATTCTTTTCATGTCATTGCTATGATAAGATAAAAAAAATTACGTACTTCAAAATGCACCAAAATTTACTTGGAGAATTTGGTTTGGCTTCAAAATTAAGGAATGTCTGTCAACAGAATTTGAATATTGCTTTCTGTGTAGGTGTGTTAGTGGCAAAGGAAAGTTTGTTCCGGCGGCGTGACCCTGAAGTGTGTGGTGGTGGTTCAGTGTTCTTTGTCTCCAGAGACTCCCACCGTTACCTCCAGGTGAGCACTGCTTGGAGGCATTGAGGATGAGGTGAAGAATGGGGAAGACAAGAAATATAACAGGAATTAATGAAATATCTCTTCAGAATGTTAACATCATTATTACTGCAGTACATATTATTATTATTATTATTGTTAATTGGTAGGATGTGGAGACAAGGGAGGAAGGAGGGACACCAGCCATAGTGGAGGCTGTGAGGGCAGGGTTGGTGATGCAGCTTACATCTGCCATCACTCCCTCCTTCATCACCGACTGCAACACCCACCTTGCCAGGTAGTGTGGAGGTTTGGGGAGGAGTAATGATTGCTTGCTGGGTGGGATGGTGTAATAATTTTGCATTATGGAAAATTTGCCCCCAGTCTTTAAAAGGCATTTCTATGAAGAAAATATTTAAAACACCTTCAGAATTATCATTTTTACGTATTTCATTGTTTCCATTTGTTACTGTTCATTATTCACAGCCCTTATATTTAGCAAAGTTACATGCAATTTGCATAAGAAGTTATGTTCAATACATCCTAAGCTAACTTGTGGTTTTAATTCTTTGTTGCTATACTGAAAAAAAAAAAAATTTTGCACAGGGCAATGTTTTATTGAGAAGTATTTTTCTATTTGATTAGTGTTGGTTGATGTTGCATGTAGAAGACTTCATATGTATTTTTGTTCTATGTCAAAGTATGAATAAGATAATTTGCTACAGGGTGCTGGAAAAGCTGGCTAACAGTGTGGACCAGCTGGAGGTGCTGGGTAACTTCTCCAGCCCTGGCCGCCTGCCCATACTGTCCTTTGTGGTGCGACATCCTGCATCCAGCCTGCTGCTGCACCACAACTTTGTGTGTGCCGTTCTCAATGACTTGTACGGCATCCAGGCCCGAGGGGGTTGTGCTTGTGCTGGCCCCTATGCTCAGGATTTGCTTGGCTTGTCTGAACCCCTTGCCCAGCGCTATGAGTCCCTGCTGCTAGAGGACCCACGCCTTGACCGGACCCACCTGCGGCGACGCCAGGAACACAGCGACCTAGAGGTGTTGAGGCCCGGCTTTGTGCGCCTCAACCTCTCCTACATTGCCAGTCCTGAGCAGGTGTGTTGTAGGCTTGATGTTCTGCTGCTCTAGTGCCTGCTCTGCCATCACTCTCAGCAGTCCCTAATTGATATTCTTTCACATTATTATAGTAGTCTCAATTTATGCAAGGCATTTTTATTTTTGTTCAATTTATGCTATGTACCAATTTAGTTTTTTGTATTCTGAATGCAAAAATTGAATGTCACCTGCACTCTTTACCCTTAACTTGTACCCTGTCTATTTTAATTCATCCTATCTCTCTGCCTTCTAACTTGTATTTATCCACTGTTCATGAAAAAATATTCCTTGTCCTTGCAGGTAGATTTTGTGGTGAGTGCAGTGGCTGAGGTGTGTCGCAGTGCCTGGCAGCTCCTTCCCCAGTACATCCTCAATCCAGAGACTGGAGAATGGAAGCACCACACTAATCTTGTTTTCCGAGGTCGTCAGTGGCTTGGTAATGTCTCATATAAAGGGGGCACTTTCTCCTACCCCAACAAGAGCTTTCCACCTGACCAGCAGGACCCACCACCAGACTACTCACAGTGTCTGGAGAATGCACTAGAGGTTTTCAATAAGGCAGCCAAGGTGAGCAGGTACTTGAATGGTAGATGGGAGGAGAAAATTGTGGTGCACATTTTTCTTTTGTATTCCTAGGTTTTTTTATGAGAGAGAGAGAGAGAGAGAGAGAGAGAGAGAGAGAGAGAGAGAGAGAGAGAGAGAGAGAGAGAGAGAGAGAGAGAGAGAGAGAGAGTGAGTGAGTGAGTGAGTGAGTGAGTGAGTGAGTGAGTGAGTGAGTGAGTTGTCTTGGTTTTCATGATATATCCTTCCATCCATCTTTAATGTTTATACTGTAGTGCCAAAATTTATAGATAGTATGTGAGCAAGTGAGAGAAAAAGAGAAGCAATCATTTTACATCTTCTGTCTTCTTCCTTTAGGCCTCACAGCGCCGTCAACTACCAGATGACACTATCCTCTTCCAAGGCGAAGCTGCAGCACTACGTTGGTTTCTCCTTCCAAGTGAAGCCAAATCTCTCCTTTTAGGAGCCCACAGTTCCTCAAATCACTACCCTGAAGCACCCTTCACCCCAGTGCACTACCCCTTGTCTCCTCTGGAGTTGAAGAGCCGTCCAAATTTTGTTTGGGAAGGAAGGGAGGAAAACTGGAAGTGCAAAAGACCGAGAGGTGAAACAGAGAGATCCGAGATGAGAAAGAGAGACCAACAACGAGAAAAAAGAGAAGGAAGTGGAAATACATCAAGCAATAAAGTTAATGTAGATAGTGCCAGGGAAGTAGAAAGTATAGAGAACCACAAATCTAGTGAAGAAATTAGCTTGGATAGGCTTATTATAGAGGAGGGAAGGAAGAACACTCATTCATGTAAAGCTAAGGAACAGGAGAGTAACATCAGTTCAAATGAAATGGATAGAAATCAGAAACAAGATTCACATTCAAAAAACAGAAATAGAGAAAATGATAAAAAGGCTGACCCAGAGACCACACACACGGGAAAAACTCAGTCAGAGAATAGAGGAGAGGAAGAGGAGAGCCAGTCTGCAGAATCTTCGCATAACTCCTCAGACTTGCCAGTAATTAATGGTGACCAATGTGATGAGAACCAATCATGTACAAGTGAATGTGGTGACTCAGGGATGGTGGCATGTGAAGGTCTGAAGTGCCTATTGAGAAGGAGTGAGGATCAGGGTGCCAGTAAGGAAGGTGTACGAGGAACTACCAAAGAGCCAGCCAAGTGGCGTGCTCCTCCAAAGAATATTTTTAATCCTACAGTGGAGGTAAGAGTTACACCTGTACTGTGTGTGTAATGTCAAGTTGTGTAGTTGATGATGTGAAACAAATTTTTTGACATAGAGGAAAATGATAGGAATAATGGTGTTACTTAGGAAAAGTGAAAGTAAATCTAAGGGGTTTTGTGGTCAAGTTTCAGAACGAGCTCCCTATAAACTCAAGTTATCAAGTTTTGGTTCCAGATTACTCATGTCTAACATCATCTTATATGCCAGTCTTGGCCTCCTCTAGTCTCCACATTCAGATGTCAGCCTCAGCATCTGTCCTATAATGCCTTCCATTCCTCCAGGCTCTTACTGAGTTTGACATGATCCGTGATGGTGATCGTGTAATGGTCTGCCTCTCAGGGGGCAAGGATTCTCTCTCTCTCTTACACACGCTGCGTCAGTACCAGTTTTATGCCCGTGCCAGAAAAGTCACCTTTACCCTTGCTGCAGCAACTGTTGATCCCATGAGTGCTGCCTATGACCCTCGCCCACTCATCCCTTACCTAGCCAGTCTGGGAGTGCCATACTTCTTTGAGCAACAAGGTGGGCCAGATCACTGCCTGTGTGAGTGAACAATTTGAATGAAATGTATCAAAAGAACTGCCAGACTTTTAGAGGCCTTATGACAGTGTAGCATGGACAGGTTAGGAATATACGTATGTATGTGTGTGTCTTTGTGTTGTGTGTTCGGTTGGGTTGTGTATTTCAGGAGAACTACAGTTGTGGTCTTCATGTACACAAATGAATTCAATATACAGTACTTTACTACATCAATGTGAATGGATATGTTTTATGATAAAATCAAACAGTACTAGGGCTCAAACATACCAGCAAGAAACTGTGACTGTGTCTTCATAATATTGATGCTATATCTCTACTCCATCCTAGACATTCTTGGTCAGGCAGCAGAACAACAGAACCTAAACTCCATCTGTAGCTTCTGTTCGAGAATGAAGCGTGGGCGGCTGTATGCAGCAGCCCGACGGAACGATTGCAATGTGTTGGCTTTTGGACAACACCTGGATGACCTGGCTGAGAGCTTCATGATGTCCATCTTTCATAATGGTCGGCTGCGTACTATGAAAGCTCACTACACTGTCAAGTAATGTTGAGTTCTATTGTTTGTGCTCTTTTTTGTTTATTTAATCTGCCAATTGTTTTTGTTTGGCTGTCTTTGTTTCATTATGGAAATGAGACATTTGTTTGTGAGCTGATTGTTTTACTAATCATGACTTTGTTCCTGCCCACAGAGAAGATGACTTGAGGGTGATTCGGCCATTTGTGTATGTGAGGGAGAAGGACCTGAGGAACTTTGCCGAATCCCAAAAGCTTCCTGTTATTCCTGAGAACTGTCCAGCATGCTTTGAGGCCCCTAAGGTGAGATACTGTGTGTAAAATGTTTGATATCAATGTCAATGTTTTACACAGGATAAAGTACATAGCCTTCTATTACTTGAGTATATTGAGGCATCTGTACATGGACAGGAGCGGCAGCGGGTGAAACAGGTGTTGGCCCAGCAAGAAGTCCTGTTTCCTGGACTGTACTGGTCATTACGCTCTGCCTTGCATCCTGTTATGGCCATTAGCAAAACTGGTGTGGAATCCAGTGTATTTGGCAAAAATGGAGTCCTGGCCACATCATTGAAAGGAAAAATTGTCTCAACATGTTTTTGATGAAGAGGAAAGCTAGCAGAAATAGTGAATTGTGTCCAGGTAGGTGTTTATTTATATAAAGGTTAATTTTATATAGTAAATAAAATCTGACTTGAGGTATGTAGCATATGAAATACTGAACTTTTGAGGAATAAAACTCACAGAACACTGTTTATGCTTCTTGTATTGCAGCAACGTACACTGAGAGATTCTGAACTGACTAAATGGGTGCTGGGGTGTTGTGGCCCCCAACCCAGATACATCACAAAAAGCCGTCTGACAACACTGCCAGTAATACTGCCACGCAGGACAACACTCATTACATAAGAAAGCTGATATTATGCACGAAGACTTAAGAAGCACAGAGCCCTGCCATTACTATGGAGCCAGGGCAGGCCAAGCCAGACTGGGAAGGGTGAGGCTTGCTGAGACACTAACATTCTGTCTTGCGGATGACTGAATCCAGCGAATCTCGCACCTGGTGTGGAGTCTGCTCAATCACTCGCAGGGCTGAGTGGGCAGACATATTGATGTCCATGAGCCTGGAAATTGTATCCTGCAGCTCTCCTTCTGTCCCACAAACTGCAATCATTCCTGAGGACAAGAAGGCCAGATAAAATCATCATGACTTGCACAATGGAGCAGAATTATGCACCAAGAAAGCTGACACTAAGACTCACCTGGCTTCTTATCAGCCAAGTAGGTGCAGTAAGTGTTGAGGATGATGGTAATGTCGTCATGAGCTGAGGATGCTTCTCTAGGCCACAGTGCTCGATGCTGTCGCACAAACTGCAGTGCTCCAACCCATCGCTGATCAGCCACCAGCTGCAGCAGCTATTACACCAGTGATAATGGTTTTTAATCTAGGAAAATTACTAATACAGCATTATTAATCATAAGTAACTCCCCCATAGGGAGTCTGATACTTGTGATAAAAGTAATGTTCTTCAAAGTTTTATCCAATCATAATTGCTTCTGTCATGACACCATGCCACTGTCTTGCAGGCTCCTCTCAATATGCCTTGTGGTTGATTGGAGAGCAGTAACCAGCAGTGACTTTTTCCCTTTCCCTACATATTATTTAACATTTATTGTAAAATAAAAATCTTGGGTGATTCATTCCATTTGCTTATATGGCAGACTTTGGATCTAGTGCTGATCATGAACCTCAAGGAAGCAGGTAATTCAGTTAGAGAAATACTGAACAATTGGTTATGGTGGTTCAGGGGGGAAGGGATTTTTTTTAAATTGAAAATGCTTGGACCTAATAAATAGTCTGGGTACCCCAGTGGGCTGTTACTGTCTTAAGGTGTTCAGTGGTCTTGACATCAGACTCCATTGCACACATTAAGACAGTAACAGCTCTCTTATTTGTCTTCCAGGAGCACCTAGACCGTTTTTTAAGGTTGAGGTTTCTTCCTCCCCAACTTATTCTAGATACTACCAACTTTTCAGTTATTTCTCTAACTGAATTACCTGCTTCCTGAGGTTCATGATTAATACCCGATAGATCTACAGCTGGTTACTGCTGTATGAGGTTAGGCTACAAGACAGGGGCATGAAGCTGAAGGATGCAGAGAAGTCATGGCAAAAATAGCTCACTCTCAAATAATACTTACTTCAACCATAAATTCATTCATTCTCTCTCTCTCTGCATCATATTTTTTTTTAATACAAACTGGCCCAGACATTTTTCCAGCTTGAAATGCTGAGAGTTTGATGCCAACTATGACTCACCTGTAGCTCTGCTTCAGGCTGAGAGGCTGGTGGTACCACAGGGAGCTCCAAGGATTGGGAGCCTAAAGAAGAAGAGCTGACTGGTGAGCCTCCCTCAGTACGACCAAGGCTGCTTTCACAGGCACTGCCACCTTCACTCTCTTCACCTCCTACACTCTCACACTCACCCTCCTCACCCTGTAACAATGAAAACAAGATTAAAAAGGAAACCAAAGTGTTATCTTGTCTGCATTGCCATCACTCAGTTTCCTATAAAAAAGCCATGGAGGTAGGTGATTATAAAGGAAAGTAGCAGTGCTTACTTCAGGCAATTCCCTCTCCGGTGGTAAGGAATGGGTGCTGCGGGTGGGTGTGGTGGGTGGTGTGGAGTCCAGCTGCTCTGCTGCAGTGACTAGCTTACCTTGAAGGGTGCTGAGTTCAACACTGTGATCACTTGCCTGCAATGTTACTTTGTTAGTCAAGAATATGCTCATAAAAATCATTTTAATTTCAAAATGCTGATTTTGAAAAAAGATGTTAATATATGTAATCAAATCAATTGTGTAGTTTTACTTTTATCTTTTCTTAACTCTATTTAGACTGCATATTAAATGGTCATTGACATCCTCCAGAATAAATTTAAAACTTTGTTTACTCAATTATTGTTTAAGAGACCTTTCAAAGACCCTTAATGCCTGTACTGACTTGTGTGGTATGGGCAGCCTGCAGCATCACAAGCAGCAGCTTGGCATAGGTGTCATACAGGAGGGACAGCTGGAAGTGTAGCTTGTAGAGGCAACGACACAGGTCTGTATGCTGCTCATCTGGACACAATTCAGGAAGACTCTCTCCAAGATTCTGTAGCTTCACTGTTGACTTGATGCTGTCCAGACACTGTGGAGGTGATGGGGAGTAAATGTTGAGCTTCAAACAACAAATTCTAATGAAGAAGTTGCACAAATATGTTTCTGGATCATTATAAAATTCAGAGCAGATAGTATGTAACAAGTTTGGATGTGTGAGAAATGTCCACAAAAAGTGCAAACTATCCAGAGATAATGTGCCATGCTATGAGGAGAAAAGCCCTTCAAACTGATTCCTCACATAATATGAAAGACACATTGGAAGAAGTTAAGTATTTACGACACACAATGTGGCAAAATTACATATACAAAAAACTGAGTGACCAATAAGATCACAAGAACTCACCCTGTTGGCACTGTCCCGCTTGTCTAGGTAGGTATCGAGATGCTCGTGGAGGGCGATGAAGGTGGATCGGAAGCGAGGTGTGAGTTGTGTCAAGTTCAGCAGCATTGAATCTACAAATACGTATGGAAGGGGTGCTGTCCCTGCCACACCCTGTCAGAGGGAGGAAGAAACAATAAGAGGTGCAAGGAAATGTGAATAGTAGTAGTGAAGCTTCCTGTTATACAATGAGTATATAAAAGAAAGAATTAAAAGGCAGGAATGATAAAAAAAAAAAAAAAAAAAAAAAAAAAAAACGAGAATTGTACAGAATAGCAATGGACAGATGAAACAATACTATAACTGAAGTATAAAGAATAGGATAATTACTCCAATTTCAAAAAGAAAGACAAAATAGTCACTGAAACCAGAATAAAGGAAAGTGAAAACAATATCTTGAATTCAAATGATAGTGAAAAGTAATTCTAAAGTACTTGACAATAAAAAACAAAAAAATAAACAACCACACAATAGCTTACCTCCATGTGTGGCAGGAAGGAGACGTAGGCGTGGTTCATCTCCCCGCCCTCACTAAGGTACTGAATGCTCTCCCCAATCAACTCACTGAACTTCATGACACTCTCCTGTGCAAACAATAATTGCCTGTCACAAAAAGCTATTTTACTATAAATTTCTCTTAAATCTAATCTCTCAAAATTTTTCCCCCTTGACAAATTGGGTTATTTTTAGTGAAATTCATCATTGGTGGGAATCATTTAGGATGAAATTTTCAGGGAAGAATTTTCATAAGTGGAATATATGTTTTGAATAATAAACTTTCTTCTAATCTGTCTATAAACAAAGTATTGGATCACCAACAGTTCTCAGCAGGTACAGCACATACAGCAGACTCACAGAAAACACAGTGCTGAAGAGGGTGCAGGTGCGGTTGGGCTGCACGATGGGGGCGTCTGTGGCAATGAGGGAGAGGAGGTGTGAGCGCCAGGTGTCCTCCAGGTCATTTGGCTGGCGAATGGGGCGGAAGAGCATGGCAGTGATGCTTGGCGATGCATTGCAGGGAGTCATGTCCCCAAGGTCACCGTCACTGCTTTCACTGGAGAGAAAAGTAAATGCTTAGAAAAATGCATTGCTGTAAAGTTTATTTTATGTTTATATTCAATTAACTCTAAGACTGAGTTTTCTTTTTAATAGAGCTGTTGTTTTGCTCCCTTTCATTTAATGTAGTAAAATTTAGATATGGCAGTAAAACAGTAAGTACCTGTGCTGAATAAGGCTTTCGTCTTTACTCAGAACTCTCCTCTTTCATTACATGCTTATTTAGTTCCCTGCATTGTCCTGTCTCTCATCATACATTACTAGGAGAAAATTCAGTAAAAGAAAATGACAAAGTTCTAATAGAAAAGTAGACAGGAAGCAAGCGAGTGACACCAATAACTCACTCTGATATGGACGTTGGCGAGGCGGGGCGGCGCACACTGGTGTCAAGCGTCAACTTGGACGTTGGCGCTGACACAGACGTGGAGGCCGCTGTGGACACTGCAGGGGGCTGATGGTGGTGGTGATGGTGATGGAGGTGATGAAGGGTGTGGTGATGAGAGTGCCTGTGAAGGGAAGTGGAGGAGGATGAGTGGCGGGATCCACTGGAACGCTCACTGCCACCAAGACTTGGGTCATCCACAGGAGAGACAGAGCCTTCCTCCTCCCACCATTCATTGTCAGCAGGCGGTGTGACCTTCTTGGTGTGAGAGGAGATCAGGTCAGTGCTCTGGGCATCCTCCAGGTGGCTCGATATATCCCCTTCCTCTAGGTTGCTTGGGGAGCGTCGCCTCACTCCCCATAGGTTGAAATTGTCCACACTCTCCTCCTGTTGACAGATAAGGATGAGTTAAGAGAGATCCAGACAGTGAACTCCTGAAACATCAACTACTTTAAACATCAAAACATGATAAAACTTTACTAACAACTGGGCATTCATTGACTTAGTTTTGGTGTTACAACAAGCTCTTGCTGTACCACGCAGGGCCATGAGAGGGCAGAGAGAGCAAGCACTATCTCTCCCCCAAAAAACTACTGTGCGCTGAGCACCACACAGAGAAAATCTGATTAGAGATAAGCAGAAACTGAAAATCTAGAAGGTAAATTTACCACAAAGAGAAAAGTTGACTGAAGATAAAAGGAAAGTAAAAAATATTGCAGGACAAACTTACCCCTTGACTCTCCAGCTCATATTCCAGGAAGTCGAAATCTTTGAAGACAGCAAACTGCTTCTCTGAGGAGGTCATGTCATCAGCTGTGCGGTCATTGTTGGTGTCACCCGGCGCCACGGAGACCTCCTCTGTTGATGAGGCCATGGACGACTGCCGCTCCAACTCTGAACTTTGACTGAAGATGACCTGCAGATGGGTGTGGTGAGGGCAAGGAGGTGGAGAGAAAAGTATGTGTTAGGTTAGTTGGTGGTGGTGGTGGTGGTGGTGGTGGTGTTGAAGGGAGGGGGAATCTAAGCAGCATTTGCCACTGGGATACTTTTTTTCTCATCATTCTCCTTCCTGTCTAACCCAATGTGCTTGAGGTATGCTGCGAATTTATTATCATTACTATTGTCATTATCAATATTATAACCACTACATATTGGTGGTGACTGTGATATTGATATACAAGTTCCCTTTCTATTTAAGTATCTATCATTAGTATTAGTGAGTGGGAAAAAAAAAAAACTTTCAAATCCCAACAATGTTTTGATGATTAGCACCACTTAAATATTTCAATAAAACAAAGTGAATCATTAAAAAAAAAATACTCAGAATTATGATTGAAAATAATTTTCAGAGTCCACTCAGTAAAAAAGAAATCTTGGATGTTCTTGAAGTGGAATAACTTGTTTTCTCAGAATTGGTGCTTATGACTGGCAAACTCATCAATATTCATGCCATGACATTCTTTCTGGCTCTCTAGACACTGGCCTTGCAGTGGTGACTTAAGAGGTTTTTTTAAAACAGTGACAGTCACCACTGTGAGTGAAGTGCAACACATATATGGTGGATGGTGTGGTAGTTAAGTGCTCTCAGCCATCACTTCACCCTGGCCTGTGTGGGGAGTCATACACCCTCAAGACACACTCACATATCACTCAGTTTCATCTGAGTTAGTGAGATTTAGCACCACCACAGCCACTATGGCTCTGTGCAAACCACCACAAGTTTTTGTAATGGACTACATTCCATTCAGTGTTGCAACATTGAATGCCAACCCACACTGAATAATTGTCTCATTTATATTGATAGTCTATCAGATACCAAGACTTGTGGCTGATGCAGTGCAAGTATTATGGTGAGGTAAGTTAAGATCTGCATGGTGTGCTATTGAATAAACTGGATAAATATACTGTGTTCTCTAAATGTTTGATTTTGATGACTAAAAAAATCATTGTATCTTAACTGGTGATGTGAAAGTTAAAATCAAGCTACTGTCCAATCTCAATGTGGGCTGACTTCAGACAGTTTTGTGATGCACTCAAGTTAGGCAAAACACACACACACACACACACACACACACACACACACACACACACACACACACACACACACACACACACACACACACACACACACACACACACACACTGCAATGAATGGGTGGGAAGGCAGGTAAAAAGGAACTAGGGTGCTTCAAGATGATAAAGCTAAGCAACTTCATTGCAAATATTCTCTCTCTCTCTCTCTCTCAAACAAACACACACGCACACACACATCCAAGGGAGGGTCCCCAAAGCAAACAAGCAAGCAACAAGCCATACTCACTACAGCACTCCAGACAAGCACACATGCCATGGCCACACTACCTACACAAACCTTCAAGCAACTACCAGCAAATTTGTCCAGGGAAAAGAGAAGAAGAAAGCAGAATAATCTTACTAAAGACAATTGGAAAAAAAAAAAAAAAAAAAAAAAAAGTCAGGGAAGCTAAAGAGTTTCTGCAGTTGGGATGTGATTACAAAGTTTTGGTACAATAACTTCTGAAAAAGTCATGATAGGGGGGCGGGCAGCATTGTGCAAATCTAGGTATGTTAAAAGACAATGCATAGCAGGAACTGGGGACATAAATAAGGAGAACAATCACACCAACTGGACATTATAACTTGTGAATCTGTCAGCAAATATTCTGTGATGTTAGTAAAGGTAGAAAATGTATGATGTGTTTCTCAAAGTACTAGATATAAATGAAAAGTGGGTGTTTTATATTAGTTCTGGAAAATTGTGACAAAAACATGGAAAGTTTTTTGAAATGTTAGAGAGAGAGAGAGAGAGAGAGAGAGAGAGAGAGAGAGAGAGAGAGAGAGAGAGAGAGAGAGAGAGAGAGAGAGAGAGAGAGAGAGAGAGAGAGAGAGAGAGAGAGAGAGAGAGAGAGAGAGAGAGAGAGAGAGAGAGATATAAAAGCTCTGGGAAAGAGCAGAGGAAAACAAATGCAGATATGAGAGGCAGCACACCGTGAAATTTACCTCAGGGTGCGTCTCCGAGGGAAAGCTTCAGTGTACGAAAAGAAAAAATGTGAGATAACAAATGGAAGGGAAAAAAAAAAAAAAAAAAAGTGAGTACCTGTGATGAAGGGAAGAAAGAACTGGGAATAAGAAGAAAAGGAAGAGAAAACTAGGAATAGGAAGAAAAGGAAGAGAAAACTGGAAAAAGGAAGAAATGGAAGAGAAAACTGGGAATAGGAAGAAAAGGAAGAGAAAACTGGAAAAAGGAAGAAAGAGAAAACTGGGAATAGGAAGAAAAAGAAGAGAAAACTGGGAATAGGAAGAAAAGGAAGAGAAAACTGGGAAAAAAAGAAAGAAAAGCCAGAAAGGCCGAAGAAACAATGAAAGAAATGTGACGGTGAAAGTTTAACA
Source organism: Portunus trituberculatus (assembly GCF_017591435.1). Taxonomy (NCBI): domain Eukaryota; kingdom Metazoa; phylum Arthropoda; class Malacostraca; order Decapoda; family Portunidae; genus Portunus; species Portunus trituberculatus. Next base: position 1,649,104 of record NC_059263.1, on the reverse strand, counting down.
ATACACATATTTGTGATTTGTGTATCTTTAACACGCCGATGCATCAATGTCACTCAGGCTGTGAATGAGACAGGCAGTGAGTCTCTAAGGACTGGCAACCTTTAGCTTAGTTAAGATCTGCACACATGACATTTTGTTCTTCTCAACAGCCTCTTTATTGCAGTACAGTGTTCCAAAGAGATCAGTTATTTATCTATATTTGGCACTTGGTTTTCTTGTTTTGTTCTTACAATAGGGGTCTATTTTATTCATATTTTGCTTCTTATATTTTCTTTTCTCTTTTGTTTGTAGTAAGATATTCCAAGGAAGTTACATTTTTCTTTTCAATCTCTTATTATCTTTTTTTTACTGATTTGCAGCTTCAGAGGCTTATTCTGTTGCTAGCGCATTGAAGCAAATATACAAATACCTACACAAAATAGCATGGTCTTTGCCTGGGGGAAGAAAAAAAAAAAATTCCTCTATGTAATTTTGTTCTAGTTTTCTATGATAATGCAATTTAGAATTTTGACAGCATGCAGCTTACTAGTAAAATCAAATTATAACAAAATAAGCAGTGCATCGTATCATATTTTAGGCCAAATGTAAATATAAGAAATAATAAAGTCTCATTAGCCTCTGTGCAAGTGTGGTGGTGGTTTGGTGGAGGCAATGGTGGTGATAATGGCGGTGGCAGTGGTGATGATAGCGGTGGTGGTTGCAGTGGTAGTAGTAGTGGTGGTGGTGGTGGTGTGAACAGATAATATACATGGAAAGAAAATTGAAATCTGATTGTGAGAAAGAACTGGTAGAATTTGTAAAGAGGTGGTGGTGTTGGTCATAGAGAGAGAGAGAGAGAGAGAGAGAGAGAGAGAGAGAGAGAGAGAGAGAGAGAGAGAGAGAGAGAGAGAGAGAGAGAGAGAGAGAGAGAGAGAGAGAGAGAGAGAGAGAGAGAGAGAGAGAGAGAGAGAGAGAGAGAGAGAGAGTTACCTTGCTGGCGGGCGGCTCCTGCTGCTACCCACCCCAAGACCATGGAACAGAGAGACACCAAAGACCACAGGTTAATGTAGCAAGGCATGCCCCCCCACCCTTCCCCTGGGATGACCCCTGGGGATGACAGAGGCAGGGGTCACTCTGTTATTCCCACTCCACCCCTACTACTCCTTATTAGTACCAATCAGCCTCCTTTACTTCCACTCCACCCAGTTTTACTCTGCCTCTTACTCCTTGTCACTGTTAATCAATCTTGTGGTAGTTCTTGCATTCAATTACTGTTATTCCACTCATTATTATTTCTTTATCTACTGCGCTTCTATTAAATCTGCCACTCCATCCCTCATATTCCTGCTCTTTCCATACAATGTTTCCAATTTCTATAAGAACTGTTTTGACTCAGGATCAACAATTAATGTTGTACTTATCCTACTCTGAAACAAGTCCTAATCCTACACATTTCAGTTTATGGGACAACTTCTGCATCACATTATTTCTCATAAAACATTACTACATAACAGATTTGTATCTCTGTCCCTCTAACCTTCTACTCACTCCTATTCTTGACAAAACCTCCATCCCTGATCCCTCTATTTTCTCCTCTCATCCTCAAAGTATGTCTTCCATCTTTACTGCAACACTCTACTATACTGATTAGTCCACTCCTGGCCATGACTCAAATCTCCTCTAGTGTTTTCTATAGATTACCTTCACTCTTTGCCCTCAGTCACTTATCCTTACAAACTCACTAATTCTCATATTATCTATTTCTATGACTATCACTCTCTTTAGTCTAAACCATTACGAATTGTCCACTGACACTCTGCAGATAAAATAAATACTTTCCTCATTATTTTGATCAATCAATATACCCCTTTTTATGATCTATAATTCTGCCACTGGTAAATTTAATTCTGTGGCTGAAAATTTGGATCGAGTTAATGAGCTGCATTACTCAATGACAGTTTTGGGATGCAGTGCTGGACTCAGCCCCCAGCAGCACCTCTGGGGCCTGTGTGGTGTTTTTTTCAGGAAAGTGTACTCAGTAAATGCAGCCCAACTCAGACTAAAAAGGTTCTTCCTGTAATCCAATCATGATGCAATATCTCCAATACATCTACAAACTAACTATAATGAAAAAGAGCACTGTTTACACCTAATATACTTTCCCCATTCTAAAAACTAAAAATAGAAAATGTTCTGTTGTGTTTCAAAACTTATCACAGCCGCTGGCCACTCTTCCTCCCTGCCATCTCTACCAGGAGCCCTGGACACGCACACATGTACACCTGTCACCTGACACGCACACAGGCCCCACATGCTGGGACACGGGGGACATTGGGGCTGCTTGGAGGGGTGTTAGGGGAACATGCAGGTTAGTATGATTTACCATGGGAGTCAAGGAGTGGGAGGGTGGGGAGGGCTTGGGGGGCAGGGGGCATGCAGACTCTGCCTTCTTGCTGCACTGACCATCCATCCACAGCCACCCAGGGCACCTCAGCATGGTAGGCTGACACATCAGTAAACAAGGACACAGCGCTAATAGTTCATATCAAACCACTTCGTTGTAAGGAATTTTTCTGAACATCAGATTTGTCAGCCAATTTTTCATCAATCCATGCTTGCCTGATTTTCTGTATATTTTGTCTTCCATTTTCTACACAAGTCTGCCCTATATTACAATGCTTAGTTACAAACATACATTCCTCCCTAGTGGGATACTAAAAAATATCCAATAATATTAATCTCCAGCGCTGCCTTCTTTCCTTTCAGTAATACTTTCAGTGCCACACCTTCACAAGTCTCTACTAAGGCACAGCTGTACACAAGTCTACCAGCATCAACAAAGGCAGACAATGCTGCTGGCTGAAAGCTCTAGCAAACAATTCCTGCCATTGTCACTGAAGGCATTGCTGTGCCAATCCTGTGCCTGTGTCCTGCCATGCTGAGTGGCCTGGGTGGTGCAAGGTCAGCAGTGGCAGGCTGAGCTCAGCACCCAAAGATTAGTAGCTACATATATATGTACAAAGACTACAAAATGTTATACACATGTACAGCTACACATTCTACAAATATCCCTATTAGTAGACATCAATATACACAGCTGGTCATTATGAAAAGGGAGGCAAAGGAGCATACAGAGGTGGGGTTAAATCCACACACAGAGAACCAGAAGGCTTTACACACACAAGATACTTCAAGATTAAAAATGAATGCTTTAAAAATACACTTACACTAGTTGACATTCACACTTACACACTAAAGTGAAGTGGAAAGATCTGACTCAGTTCTCTCTCTCTGCTGTTATTGTTATCAAATCATTATTTTGTAAATACTGTTCTATTACTATTCTTGTTGTGCATTATGATTACTTAATTGTTGTTACTACTACCATTGTTAAAATAATCATTATTATTATTATTATTGTTATAACTATTGCTACTATTATCTCCATTGTTATGAGACCAAACAGTTATGAAATGTACAAAATAACTGATTAGCGAAAATGTCACTTATCTGTAATCACATGCATACAAACACACACACACACATACAGGACCCTATGATGTGTGGACTACTTACTGCCTGTCTTGACACTAAGGACCCTATGATGTGTGGACTACTTACTGCCTGTCTTGACACTAGAGTTTACCCAAGATAAATTCCATTAAGGTTACCTATTCCACTCATGAGTATGTAGCCTAATGGTGACTAATTTGTGACAAACCATTTTTAGTACTCTGTCTCTCCTTTATAGCACTGGTCACTCACTAAATTGTAGTATGTATGTTCAGACAAAAAACTGATCCTCTAGTACAGTCATTCATATTTCTAATACTTTTTTCCCCTCTTAGTGCATTTCTTTATTGAAAGTTTCTCAGCCTCACATGGGATCAAATGTTACTTAGTGTCTATCTGAGTAAACCTGATCATTCACTCACTGAACTCTCATTAATTCTTTTATATAACCCCATTTAGTTATTCTTTTTAGTAGTAGTAATAGTGGTAGTAGCAGCAAAAGTAGCAGTAGCAGTAGTAATAGTGTTTTTTTTTTTTTTTTTCCCTAGAAATTACTCAAACCCTGGAGTGTCCATTGTGGCTCACTATACATCTATCACTTGTGACTCAGAACTCCTCACAGACTCCATGATATTGTAACTCAAGAAATCATGTTGTCTCTACTGGACAGTTCTAATGGCTGACAAGCTAACAAGGTCTCAACTCTTCAATGGTTGACTGATGGACAACCTGAATTTCTAAACTAATCGCAACTCACCGACTCACGGATGGTATGGCCAACTTCTGGAGTAACTATTACTTGTGGCACATAACAACTCACACTACAGTGACTGACTAACAACACTGAGTGGACCACACATTCAAGATAAACAATGACTCTACAGGTGATTCAACAATTGACTCCTATCAAAGATTATATTGTGACTCTTGGTAATTCAGTAACTGACTCAACTCTCCACCAGCACCTGACTCAACAACAACAGTAGCAGCAAACACACACACACACAAGAACAGTGACAATGACTACACATTGGCCATAAGTCATTACTGTCATTCACAACAAAAAATTAAATCAAGCTGTTTAGAAATTTAAAAAAAAATTCTTATGTCAAAATATAAACTTAGAAACAATAAATAAAAAAAAAAAATAATAAAACTTTTACCTCAAATTTCTATATTTCTTGACAAAAACAAAATAACTGGTTATCAAAAAGGTGAGGAAGTACTGGTATGTAAATAGTAAAAGAGATATAGAAATTAATCAATAAAACAAGTAAATAAGTAGCTAAAAAAAATAATAAATTTATAAGAACTCAAATTTTGATCATTGAAATCCTCACTGACCAGAATTCTAAAACCTTTGCAAGTGTCATGTGAAGAATAAGTAAATAAAATGAATGAATAAATAAGATAAATAAATGAATACATTGGTAAGTGAATAAATAAATAAACAAATGCACCACACCAGTAAATCAACATATAGTGCTTAAACAATACAGCTGATGATGAGCTACTGTTGCCGGCTGGACTTACCGAGGGTGACTTGGGCAGACCCACCCGCTGCCCACAGGTGTTGAGCAGATTTACCAGGGCCTCCCTCACCCTGGCCTGCTCAGAGGAAAGAATGGAAGAGATGATGATAATAATAATAATAATAATAATAATAATAATAATAATAATAATAATAATAATAATAACAAAAATAATGAAGGTATGGCTGCAGTAAGACATTTACTGCAAATTAATGCGCAAGTTAGTCAATTATATATATATTTTTTTATGTGAGCTAGAGTGAAAGATGGAATGCTTTGAAAATATTGTGTATGTACAACTGTAAGAAGGGATGTCACAATATCTACTGAATCTCATGTCTATTAATTGATCAAATAGGACTTATGAACTGCTTCACATGCATAGCTCTGCAAAAAGTAAGATGAGTGTGTGGAGTGTGGCAGAAAGAGGTGGTTACCTGATGGGACTTCCCTGTTTGAAACACTTGACACAATATGACAACTTTTCTTAGATAATTGTATAGGATCATTGCAAATATTGGGAATAGTCTGAGTATTACATCTGACGTTCAATAAAATGATTAAATGCACATCACTTTCCACCCCACAATTTGGAAGCTCCATTAAAACCTTTCTTGTATTGCTCAAGTCTTTCCATTCTTCCATTACTCGTCCATTTTCCAAATAACTGAATTCCTCCAGGTTTATCCATCCCTTCATATAATTCTCAGCTTTCTTTTAATCCCTCTACTCCTTGATATCTTTCCTTTCTTCCCAAAGTTTTTCAATTCTTCTATTCTTTACAATCTCTCCATTCCTCACTGAACTTTCCTTCTCAGCACCCTACACTTCTATCTCTTCTAAGTCCCTGCTGTTGCTGCTGTAATGCCTTAAACAAATCAACCTCTAAGTTCTCCTCCCCACAGCTTCAGACCTGAGAGAGCCAGGGTGTCTTCCAGCCAGCAAGGTGGGACGTGTCGGCTGCTGAGAGGGAGAGAGAGCGATGAGGAGATGCTGAGCCGGGACCTCCGGGCTCCACCCCCAGACTGGTGCCTCCCTCACTGCTGGCCACGTCCTGGGAAGGCGGTGGATGAGTAAGAAACAGTAATTCATTTATTCTTGGATACTCAAGTTTGGTGTTTTAAAAGTTTGCCATGGAGTTATTTAATTTAATTTCTCTTCACGTGTCTTTCTTCTCTTTCTGCTTGCATAATTATCTCCTCCTTTCTCTATTTTGGCAAGTTTTCATCAGTGTTTGAGTCTCTTTTTCAATTGGCCTGTTACAGTTTATATGTGTTGCTATCAGTGTCAGTTTCTCTCTCACCTGTTCACGTTCCCTCAGACTGTCACTGGTGGCTGAGCTAACAGTGGAGGAACCAGCACTGATCTGGCCAATACTTATCCCTGGCCCGGCCCCGCCCCGCAGGAACCTTCGCCCAACAATGGGAGTCTGCGTCACATCAAAAGTGAACTCCATGGTTCGTCCTGGGGGAAAAGATGTTCATTCTCAAGAGACTGTACCCAGTGTGTACAATACATGTAGATACTAATAAAGATGTCTTACAAGTTGACTACAGAGTTGGGTTTATAAACAGATCTTTATCTCTTTTCCATCATTCATGAATTCCCTCACCTGGCAACTCCTTCTTAAAGTGGGTCTCAATGTCAGTGAAGATGTGGTGGTCCCAGTAGTGGGTGTGGGAGGAAGCGGGTGGCACCACCAGGGAGGAAGAGCGTGTCACAGCCATCTTCAAGATCCTCAATGCCTCCTTCCAGTGTGATCCCTGTGTAGAGGACACATTAATTAATTGAGATTCATTGAAATTTTAGCAGTAAAACATAAAGGAAGGAAGGACAACAAAGTGTAGAAGGGAAGGAAGAAGAGTTAGAAAGAAGTGAAGGAAAGGATTGAGAGAAAAATGGTAGATTGAAAGGAGGATGAATGAAAATCATCATTCTACTTACTTCAATATATTTGGCAATGACTCTGAGCAGGTCACCATTGACGAGCTGAGCTGCCGCCGTGTTGATGTCGATGTAGTGCAGCATGCAGTGGAGGATGTTGAGGATTGGGTTCTGCACAGTGGTGGGGCCTTTCTCCAGCACCTGCATTGGCCAGTGGAGAAACACTTGATATCAGACACACACCAAAGTATTGCTGGGTAATTACCAGACAGGAATAAATGACAAATCATGAATAATTCATATTTACTTTAAAAAAGGTAAGAAAAAGGAAATTGTAAATTAAGATCAACTGTATCCAAAATAAATTTGACAATTTATTTAAAATATAACAGACAATTTTTAACAATTATTTCAGTAAAATACGCAAAACTCTATACATAAAAAAACCAACCCACACACAACTGTACATACACAAAACGGAGCATCTCAGATGTTTAAAATTTTCAAGCCATACAAAAAACATCACTTTAGAAACCAATCTATCAGAAGTATCAAAAAGCTCTGAGCATTAAGAAAGATGTGAGCAAGTGAAAATCTAATTCCAAATCCTCTCTCTCTCTCTCTGTGTGACTCACCTCCACCAGGAAGGCCATGAGGCTGAGGGACAGGTGAGCATAGGAGTCATGCAGGTACTTCACCACACACTTGGTCCACTGGAAGCTTTCTTTGCTGAAGTTGCGGCGGCTGTACAGTGTCATCACTGTGGCCAGGTTCTCCAGTTGCTTCCCCTTCTCATTACAAACCTGCAATGCATTGATGAGTGTGGTGCATCATTGTAATGTTATGTATTCATATATATTTTATGCCAGCACTGCACAAGCCAAGCCCACCTCAGTGTTGTGGCCAAGACTGATCTGTGAACCAGCAAGAGTACCTGAGCCACATTCTCTGCCGCCTGGATACACAGCGGGTTGTCGTCCTCATAGTTCTGCAGCATGTATGGCAGGAGTGCGATGACATTGATGGCAAAGGCTCTGCTCTGACTGGGATCCACCACCTGTAATGACGTTAGTGTTTGGTGCTGTTACTGCTCTCTCTCTCTATATATATGCATTCAACAGTTATCTGCTCTCCTCAGTTTGTTATAGTTCACAGTTATAGCTTGGTGTTATTTCTCTCTCCATACATTAAACAGTTTGCGATTCTTCCCCTTTTTGACTGTTTTATTCGCGTCACTTTTTTTTCCCCCCTTTTAATTCATGTTATTAATGTCTGAATTTTCTTACACACATTCAGTAAACTTTTCCGCTGGTATCTAAACCTCATCTAGAATTTCACATCCTCTTCTCTTTTTAATAAACATAAAACTAAAAATAATTCTCAATATCTATTTTAATCCTTTCATCCACCTATGTCCACTTGGATACTTGTCTTTCCACTTCCAATCCTTCTCATTCATTCCTTCCTTGTTCCTCATCTTTTATTCTTTCTTCACTCCTTCCATCCCTTTCTCTCCCTGCTTCACCCTAGCTCTTAATACTCCTCCTCAGCCCGCACCTGGAGGTCAGTGAGTTGTGTGAAGCGAGACAGCAGGGTGATGGTGGCCTCATAGGTGGTGGCGCAGGTGCAGCCCTTCAGGAGCAGAGCATGGACACCAGGGAAGTCACGCCACTTGAGTTGCTGCTGTAACTTCTCCACCTGCAGGGAAAGATGCTGAGGATAATTGGATTGTGGTGGAGAGCATTGAGAAAGTGATAAGTTGTTGGTAAGGAGTATAATGTGCATTCTCATCATGGTTCCTCTCTCTCTCACCTTATCCCTGCAGTCTGGCCGGTCAAGAGGCAAGCGAGCCAAAACCTTGTCCAGCAGTCTCATGGCCAGGATAAACTCATACTCATAGTCAGACTCAAGCACTGATACAGCAATCCAGAAGAGCTGAGCTAAAACCTGTAAGGGAGGGGAGTACATACATATCAAACTGACAACCTTAAGCTAATGTAAGATACCAAGTTTTCTCTCAGTGGCAATCAGAATACAGAGCATACACTCAACAATACCCTCAACACTTCATTCAGTCATCTCTCAGCATGCTTAGAATACAGAGGTGGTAATGCATAAAGAAATACTGGAGACAAAAATAATCCTCACAGTCATCTTGTCATCAGAAGAACTTTGGTCAGCCAGCTGCTTGAGTGACTGAGCAGAACGAGAACGGGACAGGTTAGTTGACTGCTGCAGCTGCTGTGTCATTTGCTGTTGCTGCTGCTGCCTCATGCGAGTGTCCACGTCGGTGCCACTGCGTCCTCGCATCTCTGGCTGGACTGTGGTGGTTGAAAAGAGGTTGTTAGAAAATGAAGTCAGAATAAAGAGTGTTGTTCCTTTAAAAAATGTTCATTGATTTTTTAGATTTTAGTTTGTACAATTTGTATATTCATTAACTTGAACAAATATGGAAATACTTTCTCATATACAAAAAATATTCCCTGTCTGTGTGTTAAGTTCTATCTGCATCTATGTGTCACTCACCCTTCAGCTCTGCCGTGGGGGAGGCCATGGGCTTCCCTCGGCCATAAGAGATGGAGTAAGATGTGGAGCGAATGTGGCCACTAGGGGACATGGGGGCAGAGGGTGGAGGGAAGGCAGACCCATAGAAGTGTCCCATCATCCCATAGCCCAGAGCACTCTTGCGGTCTTTGTTGTTCAGATTTGGTGTCGACTTGAACAACTCTCGCACAAACTCGATAGGTCTTTGAGGAGAAAAATATAAAAAAACATCACTTAAAACACAAGCACAAATCTATAATTTCTTAATTCACCTCCTACCCTAACCTCCTCACTTAATTTATTCTGTCATCACTTAAAACACAAGCAAGAATCTTTTACCATCACACCAAACTCCTAACCAAACATTTATCTAACTCTTGACCTAACCTACCACCCTAGCCCCTTCCTCAGCACCACAGCCTCACCTGAAGTCCGAGTCCAGGGCATCCACAGCCGCCTCAAGGGTCAGCATCAACTCTGTGACATAACCCTGCATGTCATCGCCCTGCTCTGCCACAGTCTCTACCAGGCGGCCCAGCAGGTCACTCAGCATCCGGGATGACATGGAGACGTGAAGTGAACGGAATACCTGAGGGATGGAGGTTGAGGAGAAAACAATAGATGAAGTGGAAGCTAAGCCAGATGATGGGAAATATTCAATGAGCAAAGACGGAGGTAAAGATGGGAAAAGTCATATAATAGTTGGAGGAAATGATAAATATGTTGGATATAAACAAGACACAAAACAAATGGACAGAAATGAGAAATGGAAGGAATTTTCAGATGCTGAGTAATTGGGAGGAAACTGGAAGGTAAAGAGAGGTAATTAATGAAAGGAAAAGATGAAAGAAAATAAACATGCAAAAATACACCAAAATGAAAATAATCATCAAATAATTAGCTGATTGATCTAAAGCACTAAAGCAACTGTCATATGGCACTGCACATTAAAAATACTAAAATACTAGACACTTAAATTCTTCCACATTAAAATAAGGAGTGGCAGTGGGTTGTTTTGTTTGGAGTAAAACAGTTGAGGGAAGAAGATAAGGGAAGACAGTGATTATCAAGAGAAGACACAGTGATGATCAAGGGAAGACAGTGATGATCAAGAGAAGACAGTGATGAAATTGCATTAGAATTACAAAGGATGGGAGTCACAACGAAAGATGCAAGGGAGAGAAATGACTACCGGACAATTGTACCAAGAAGAGGATAGTTCTTACCCACAAAAAAGTGACTTAACATACCTGGAGTGAGCGTCCAGCGTAGTGGCGGGAGGAGCAAGACAGGGCCAGGTGCAGGGCAATCTGGGCCCACCGCTCCTCAATGTGTGTGTGTGGCAGCGACTGGCCAAACACCTGGAGGGTCAAGTTGGTACAGTCAGTTCCCTATTTGATGATGCATTTTTCTACCTACATTTCTAACAAAAGCAACATTTTTATGGCAGATTTCATTGGGCAAAGCAGCCTTTGATGGCCTACCTTCTTCCTCTCCCACTCCACATTCCCAGCCCCACCTCTCTTCCCCATCATTCCTATATCTCCTTCATAGAAATAAAAAAATTAAAACCCCAACACCTACAAGTACTTTCAAATGACAGTGCACTTACTAAACAAAGGTGGATATAATGTAACCTATTTAAGTTGTCACCTACTCTTACAAGAAGGACTTTGTATCACCTATCTCTCTCTCTCCATAATGTAATCCACATACTCAAGGGAATAATGAAAACGGATACCTTTACACAACAATCTCAAACCATCAAATGAGACAGAACAAACCACACAGATTTTGTAACCCAAGAACCAGGCAGAAATGAAACACGTAAGAATGAAAAACAGAATAAGAAAGAATCAATCAGCAACACAAGCACTGCACTCTCACCGTGACAACATGACGGACGAAGTTGGCTAGCTGGTCTGCACTTCGGATGGAGAACTGCTTGGAGGTAATGTCTTCGTAGGGCCAAAGGGGCTGATTCTTGCTGTGAGGAGAGACAATGCAACAGTGAGGAGGATGACAGGATGAGGAAGAAAATGTGAGCTATGGAGAAAGACCAAATGAGGAAGAGTATGCTTGGGGACAGGATGAGGAAGAGAGTATGGGGTGTGGAGAAGGAAGACCAAATGAGGAAGAGTATGGGATGTAGAGATGGGAGACTGGATGAGGAAGAGAACAATGGGTGTAGAGATGGGAGACTGGATTAGAAAGAGAGCATGGGGTGTGGAGGAGATGAGAGACTAGATGCATATGGATGTGAGGAGACATGATGAAACGGTGAGGAGGATGATAGGATGAAGAAAAGAGGATGAGGTGTGATGGAGATGAGAAATCAAATGAACACAGATATGGAGATGGCAAAGTCTGGACAAAAAAGCTGAGAATTGCTATGAGGGAAACAATGATACACTGAAGAACAGGAAAAGGAGAAGACCATGGGGGATGAAGATGAAAGACCAGATAAAAATACAGATATGGAGTCTACAAAGTATAGCCACAGAGACTAAGCATTACTGTGATGGGAAATAATGCTAAAATAAGATAATGAAAAGGAAGAAAGGCCGAGAAAGACAGTGTGATAATAGAGAACACATGAAAGTACTGTTGTAAATCAGGATATTGGAAAATTACTGCACACACACACACACACACACACACACACCTGGAGGCAATGAAGTCAATCAGAGCCATAATACTATGCTGGAGGTCATCTCTGGGTGGCTGCTCTGGCCCTGTGGCAGCAGAGGAGGCAGAGACAGTATCAGCAGTGTCCTCAGAGGTAACAATGACAGGCTGGGGCACCGAGTCTTCCGTGGGACCTCCTGACACCCCTGCACTGCCTGCCACACTGGTTCCCACGTCCCCTTGGGTAGTGGTGGTGGTGGTGGCAGTGGTGGTGACAGTGGTGGCAGTGGTGATGGTGACAACGGTGGTGGTGAGGGTCTCCACTGTCTCCCTGGCCTCACTGGTGGTGTCGGGAGGGTTCTCAAAGCCTGGGGGAGCTGCCACAATGGGAGGCACTGGGTCGCTGGGGGGTTCCTCTGAAGGGGCAAGGTACAATCATTAACATGCATGCAAACAGTACAACAAAAAATACAAAATAGAAAGAAAGAAAACAAAAATCTAGACAGACAGACAAAGAAAGAAAGAAAGAAAGAAAGAGAGGAGGAAGGAAGGAAGGAAGGAAGGAAGGAAGGAAGGAAGGAAGGAAGGAAGGAAGGAAGGAAGGAAGGAAGGAAGGAAGGAAGGAAGGAAGGAAGGAAGGAAGGAAGGAAGGAAGGGATCAAACAGTAGCAATGAAAACCTTACCAGTGAAGTTCTTGGAGTGAGTGAAGACATTATTAGGGACAAGCCCATAACCCAGCTGTGTGGTCTTGTTGTTCAGCAGAACCCGCGCCACTCCCAGATGGTCCCGATGGTCCCCAACCACTGTCAGCAGGTGCACCAGTAAAGTCTTGCCTACGTAAGAGAAAACAGGGTGGTGAGATGTGAGTGGATGTAAGGATGAGTATGATTGTGTGTGTGGCAAAACTTAATGGTAGAATTTGATTGTACATTGCTATTATGATTGAAAGGATAATCTGCCTAGTGAAAAATGAGAAAAATAAATAAATAAATAATAAGCAGAACAGATGAAAATAGGTAATATTTCATACAGGGACTGCTGTATATGACTGCTGGATTATTGTAGCTTCCCTTATGTTCTTACAGTGGGTGTGAACGAGTGGGCGGGAGTGATCCAGTCCTAGGGTGATGATGTGCAGCATGAGGGGGACATGAATGGACCAGTCAACGCTGTGGCAGTCAACATCAATCCCTGCCACAATGACGTCACACAGCAGCATCACAGCAACATTGCACCTGCAGGAGGAAAAAGGTGTATGAAGCAGATAATTTAGGCTTTTGTCTTCATGCTGCTGCAAGATCTGAAACTTGGGAATGCTTACATGAATGGTGAATGTTGATAAAACTACACCATCCTATCCTTCCCTTGATGTGTTTCCTTCTTTCTTCTTATACCACACTTTATGTTGATTAATACCTAGCACATTTCCCCCATTTTTTTTATTCTTTTGTCTGCTTTAATTGTTTACACCTCATTCTTTCACAATCTGTAATTTAATTACATCCTAATTTATCATCTCAATCAAATGTGTGCTGTCTTTGAAATCTCCAAGACTCCTCCTCCTCCTCCAGCTCACCTGTGAAAAGCAGTGATGGGCTGGGAGCTGTCAGGCAGGTACTCAGTGAGCGGGGCGAAGTAACCTCCATATTCGGGCATGGGGAGTGGGTGGGGCTGGGGCGGGTCGTAGCGTTCCCCCTGGTCGTCTCCCGCCCCTGCCCCGCCCCCCGTCCCCGCCGCACCGCTGCTCTGGGCGCGAAGGATTGCAAAGTTGTCCTTCTGTGGTGTGGTGGCGCCCTGAGAATCGGGAGGGTGTCAGTGTGTTTGACTTACGAACAATTCATTTTTTCTATCTTCAAAATAACTGGGTATTGTAAAACTCTGCTTATTGATATCAAGTACTTTGGTAGGTGAAACTTAATTTTTTATAACTTTTCATTTCACTGTTATAGTATTTTTCTGTGTTAGAGGGGAAAGCTATCATTACACATCTCATCACATCAACCACACTGACCTCCACAGTGCC
>NC_059263.1:1625000-1630000 GCF_017591435.1 Portunus trituberculatus | reverse complement strand
GCTAGCGTCCCTCTTCCACATAAAAAGAATAAATAGAGAATAAAAAGATTGTTCCATTAAAATCAAGGACACAATGACCGCTTTTAAACAGGAGAGTTCTTACATCCGTCCCTTCCTCCATTTTCTTTACTTGAGGCTTCATTTATTTAAGTTCATTCCATTTTCAGTGTTTCCCTCCCTCGGTGCTTGGGTGCAGGTCATTCCTTTCCTCATTCATCTTTCCACCTCTTCCCTTTCTTCGCTTCAAACACCAGTGGAGAATTTTTCTTTGTATTTTTCTCTTTCCGCTCATTTCTTTTGTTTTATAAGCTCTTTCTTTTATCACGGTACAAAAGGATACGTGCATTTTGCTTTCCGTCTATTCCTTCCTCTTGTTTTTTTTCGTTTTCTTATTTCTTTCCTGTGATGCAACGGGGCTTTCTTCTTTATCCCCTCCCCTTTTTTTTTCTTCTTCTTTTCCCGGCGCAATAAGTACCAGCACTTCTTTATACACTCCCGGTTTTTTTCCTACTCTCCTTTGCTTCGGTACAATAGTTAAGACAGCTTTATTCCTCCCCCCATCCCAACTTTTATCATTCTCATTTCTTTCCCTTCATGGTCAAAGCTAGGCGAGGCGAGATGGTCATTATATCTCTGCCTTGTGTCTCTCTCTTCCTCCGGGAAAGTGGTCTGCGAGAGTGGTCATTTACGAGCAGAATCCCCGCGGCCTTCACTGGTACACAGGTGGCGACGTCAGGCAAAGACTTTATACTGAAACACCGTCCCGCACCTCCACTACATTCAAAAGCACTCGTAGTAAAAGTGTATATAAGTTTTAAATATGTTTTTTTTACGATTTCACGGATACATTAACATGATTTCTACAATATGTGCAGGAGATAAACTCATGACACTGTCCCACACCTCCAATACATTCAAAAACCTCTATAGCATTCGTAGTTAAAGTGTGTATGAGTTTCTAAGTATGTTTTTTTTACGATTCCACTGATATGATTTTCTATATTACGAGCAGGAGAAACACTCATGAGAACTTAGCTATTCATTCCTGTGGCCTTGGAAAAATCGAGGTGAGAGCAGAGCGTTCCAGAACAACAACATGAAATACGAGACACATTAGGTGGTGTGCTCGAGGCAAATGGAAGACGAAATGTGTTTTATAAGTCTTAGGAACTTAGTGAGTGTTCTTAATGCAGTTCCGGATTAATACATATACGTACATACTCGCACAAAAGAGAAGGAAAATACAGATGCGTGAGGGAGAAGGGTTGAGGAATGAAGGTAGAAGTTGGAGCCAAAAGAGGTTGGGGAATAACGAGCGATAGATGAATATTGTAATGGCTTTGATAGAAATTTGGTTAGGGAAGGGAAAGATAGGAGGGAATGTGAAGAATGGAGGAGGAGGAGGAGGAGGAGGAGGAGGAGGAGGAGGAGGAGGAGGAGGAGGAGGAGGAGGAGGAGGAGGATAAAAGAAAGAAGGAAAGTAGAGAAGAAATCAAGGGAGAAAGAAAAGAAAGATTGATTTGACTAGGAAATGAATTGAAAAATGTAACGACGGGGCTGAGAACGTAAGGCTTTCTCGGCAAGGACAAGCTTCCAATCTGTCAGGATCCCAGCAACGCCCCTGCCTCGGCTTAACAAACTATTTCAGAGGCCACGACTTAGCGCGGACCTGACACACACACACACACACACACACACACACACACACACACACACACACACACACACACACACACACAATTGCACTTCTCAATCATCTCTCTTCCTCAATTGATCATTATCTTTTTCTCTTCCTTCCTTCTCTCTCTCTCTCTCTCTCTCTCTCTCTCTCTCTCTCTCTCTCTCTCTCTCTCTCTCTCTCTCTCGATATTATACATTACGCCTTTTACTTAATTTCTTTCTCTTTTTCTTTGGAGACACACAGAAAAGACTTATGTATCATTATTATCCTTATTACTATTCTTTTTTCATGGCGGGAAAGTAAGACATTAAATTAAGAATAAGGTTAACTCTAATCTTACTAATGAATTTCAAGGTGTAATCCGTAAAACTTATGTACTGCGACTACTTGACTTCGTGTGTGTGTGTGTGTGTGTGTGTGTGTGTGTGTTTTCCAGCCTCTCTCCCTCTTCCTCTTTTATCTGACATCTATTTCTCCTCAAAGCTACCTTAAAGATAATAGATTTGCACAGGGGAGCAGCTAACGGCCTCATCAGCAGCCAGGAGGGACACATACTACCGCCACTGTAGCCGCACCATGCCCTGATAACACGGATTTACGCCCAGGTTGTGTCAGTAATAACCAGCGCTCCGTGGCAAAAGTAATGAATGAAATGTGGCGGGAAAAGAGAAGATCAGAGGGAGGTATCAAGACATTTGTTCCTTAATTTTGGCTAACTCATTACTTTTCTTGTAGGGAACCAGCACTCAAGTGGGCCTTTTTTTTATACATTTTGTTGCCCTTGGCTGGTTTTCCTCCTACGTACATAAATAAATAAAATAAATAAATGGAGAGAGGAGGTTAAAAAGACAAGAAACAACATCAGGAAGCGCCGACACACAGGTCAACATTTCCGACTTATACCTGACCGGGGCATCTCAACTTTCCTGAACCCAAAGTAAAGTCACCTCGCTCCACGGCCGCTCAAGTCAAGGCTCCAGTCAGTGTGTAATAACTCGACTTCCTTCCATGAGTCTTTCCCCCGCCGCGTAAGAGTGTAAAAGCTTGCCTTCCCTTCCACGGCAGTCTTTTATCCCGCCCCGTCAGTGTGTGAGTTTGCCCTCCCTTCCATGGCAATCTCTCTCCTCCCTATCTTATACCTCTGGCTGATCCCCACTCGCCTCCTCATCCAAACATCCACCTTGCACTGACACTAACAACGTTGTGTCAAATCTTAATACTTGTCGGAAAGAAATGAATCAAATGTACATATTCTTCAACTTCTAATCAGTGAAACTTTGATATGATTTGACCATTTGAAAAAATAAATAGAAGTCTCAAGTGGTTTATGTTTACGCGCCAATATTCAGAAATTGGCTACGCTCTCTCACTACGACAATTCACAAAGTTCCCTGAGATGACTAGCCTAGTTCTCAAGGTACAGAATCTTTCTCGTTAACGATATTAAAGTCTCGTGAATTAATTTGCCACTAGAACAGTATAATCACACTTAAAAACTCACTGTTCTTTCACCACGACATTTTCCAAGGCCAAGGAGACTATTAGACGGGGACTCAAGAGCGTTTCTCCTGATAATATAAAAATCTAAAATATAATCTGTCACTATAACGAAAAATAAATAAATAAATAAATAAAATAAAATAAACGCGTTGCTCTTTCACTACGTCTATTTTCCAAGGCCACAGACATGATTAGAATTCTCAAGAGTGTTTCTCCGGTTAAAAATGCGAAAAAAATAATGTCCATAATGTATCAATATAACCATAAAAAAAAGAACACTCTTAGAAATCCGTGTAGCTTCAACTATAGTGTGTCTACTCTTAAGTGGCTCCCGGGTCTCAGCCTGAATATCATCCCAGGGAATGCGTGGTTGTCAGATCTTGAGGGAAACCGTTGTCTGTCCTCGTGATAAGTGCGTGGATCAACAGAGCACAAGCATAATTCACCTAAAATCAATTACATCATCAATAAGCTACACTATGCTTTGAACCCAGGAGCCATTTTAGAGTAGACAGACCTTAGAGAGAGATGGAGAGAGAGCCGCTTGAATACAGTGCAGGAGGCGGCGCGACAGAGATGTTTCAGAATATGGAGCTTCGTTTTATCTGAGCCCATGAATACTGAACGCACATCAAGTGAAGCACCAATCAATCACACAGACTCACACACAGACGTCGATCACTCGCCTATCACACGAGACAATTCATCAGGTGTGATTGGACAGGCAAGAGAGGTACATTCAGAAATAGTTTGTAAGATAAATGAATATGCCAATACTAGTCTTTATTTTTCTCATCCCCTTCCCTTCCTCTCTCTCTCTCTCTCTCTCTCTCTCTCTCTCTCTCTCTCTCTCTCTCTCTTTACACATACATACATATATACATACACTCGTGACGTAAACACTCAAAATACACTTTCATTTGACTCTTCATGAATGCCATAACTGTCCCACTCACACGGACGCGCCATTACTCACAGCCACCCTAACAAATATTCATTACACTCACCATGTAACTAACACGACCATCCACCTAACCACACAACCATACATACATACGACCATCCATATAACCATCCAAGTTAACTATTCCACTAACCACACAGGCACACATACATACATACAAACAACCATATCCATACAGCCATACCCTGCAAACCATTTCACTACCACACATACAGCCTTCCACACACTAACCATACACAACCACACATACATAGAACCATCCAAGCAACCACACAACCATCCGAGCAACCATACATCCACACACTGGCAAAAAAAAAAAAAAAAATGAAAAAAAAGGGGATTCAAATCACTGTGGTTGGGGATGGGAGTAGCGTTCATTTATTGTGTGCACTCAACACTGGCAACACAACCACACACACAACCATTCACACACTAACCACACACAAGCATCCACAGTTCCACACAAGAGGTACTCACGTAAGGCAGGAGTTCCGCAGCGGCCATGCCAGTGATGATGAAGAGGTAGCGAATGATCACCCGCAGATTGTTGGGCCAGCAGGTACATAGGGCGGCCCACAACTCCTCCACCTCCTTCGGATGATCTTCCCCGAGCTGGTGGAAGGAGAAGAGAGAAAATCAGTGGAGTGGATGAGTATAAGACAGGTAAGAGACGAAGGAAAGGAGAGACAAATAAATCACGGAGAGAGTATAAGGAGAGATGAGAGACGAAGGAAAAGGAAAGAGGAGCAGGTAAGATGAGAAGATAAGGAAGGAGTAATAAGGAGAGGCGAAGGAAGGAAGGAGACAAATAAACCACGGACGGAGAGAAGATAAGGAGAAGGAAGACTGTTGAGA
>NC_059263.1:1617500-1620000 GCF_017591435.1 Portunus trituberculatus | reverse complement strand
GTGGTGGTGGTGGTGGTGGTGGTGGTGGTGGTGGTGGTGGTACTTACCTTAGCGGTGATGTAGAATAAGTTGTTGAGCACCATTTCTGTTGCCTCAGCGGAGCCCCAGCCTTCCCTCCGCAGGTTAGAGCCACGCCCCTCGTCACCGTAGTACTGTGAGAAAGAGAGAGAGAGAGAGAGAGAGAGAGAGAGAGAGAGAGAGAGAGAGAGAGAGAGAGAGAGAGAGAGCAATTACTAGATTTAACATAACGAGTAAAGTTTTCTGATAACAATTTGTTCCGCTACATTTCTGAGTCTAACACTTCAACCCTCATCCACTCCCACCTCAAGAAGAAGAAGAAGAAGAAGAAGAAGAAGAAGAAGAAGGAGGAGGAGGAGGAGGAGGAGGAGGAGGAGGAGGAGGAGGAGGAGGAGGAGAAGAAGAAGAAGAAGAAGAAGAAGAAGAAGAAGAAGAAGAAGAAGAAGAAGAAGAAGAAGAAGAAGAAGAAGAAGAAGAAGAAGAAGAAGAAGAAGAAGAAGAAGAAGAAGAAGAAGAAGAAGAAGAAGAAGAAGAAGAAGGAAGAAGAAGAAACAGGAAGAAGAAGAAACAGAAAGAAAAACAAGAACAAGAAAACAAGAAAAACAAGAAGAAAAACAAAAACAAGAAGCAAAAAAATAAGAAGAAAAATCAAGAACAACAACAACAACAACAACAACAAAAGAAAAAGAAAGAGAAAAAGAAGAGGAAGAGGAAAGACCAGCCACTATCATATGGTAAGCCAGGCTGGTGCGGATATACATCATCACACACCACACACCAGACACTGCTTCCCACTCCACGTGTGACTGGGAGGGAATACTGAGTGAAAGGGAGGCTAATAACACTAATAACACCAATATCCTTGTCTTTCACCATTTTCCCCCTTCATTTTTTTTCCTTCAAATAATACCAATAGCCATTTTTCCTCATTTTTTCCTTCAAATAACACCGATAACTTTGTCTTTCACCATTTCACCCTCAATTTTCCTTCAAACACCGATAACTTTGTCTTTCACCATTTCCCTTAATTTTTTTCCTTCAAATAATACCAATAGCCATTTTTCCTCATTTTTCCTTCAAATAAACCACCGATAACCTTCGTCTCTCACCATTTCCTCCTCAATTTTCCTTCAAACACCAATAACCTTGTCTCTCACCTCATTTTTTCCTTCCTGAACCTTAATGGGCACTTCCAGAACTCCCATCAAAACAATAAATCAAATAATAATAGCAATAATAATAATAATAACAACAGTAGTAGTAGTAGTAGTAGTAGTAGTAGTAGTAGTAGTAGTAGTAGTAGTAGTAGTAGTAGTAGTAGTAGTAGTAGTAGTAATGAGGAGTAAAAACAAAATCTAAATCAAAGCAGATCGTATTCACAACATTGACAACTCCAAACAACATTTCTACTTCATTAGGAGAGCACAGTTATAATTACTTTACAGCCTCGGGAAATACAGAGCAGGCAGGCAAGCGAAACAGAGAAAGAGAGAGAGAGAGAGAGAGAGAGAGAGAGAGAGAGAGAGAGAGAGAGAGAGTAAAAGATTGTCTATATCCTGTTTCTTATATTTTTTTTTGCACGAGAAAATATCTAAGTGGATATAATCAATTATTACTTTGCAGGATGGCAGGGGAGCACGAGAGAGAGAGAGAGAGAGAGAGAGATTGAAAAGTAGTGAATGAACGAAAGACTTACTGAAACGTTTACCTATAGAAATAAAAAAAAACATTGAAAAAAAGATAACACGTCTCATGAATCTTATCTTTTATACCTGAAAATTGATAAAAAAGAAAGATAGAAGGGTCACACACACACACACACACACACACACACACACACACACACACACACACACACACACACACACACACGAAGGCTTAGATCACACAGCATTCAACATTCACAGCGCATACGAGAGAGGCATTAGCCCAGAGCCGCATACAAAGGAAGGTACACAAACTAACCTGGCAATAGTGAGGGGCGTGTGGCGGCGCTGCTGGGGGAGTGGAAGGGTCAACCAGCTCCATATTGTAGAGCCACGGTAGGAGGTAATGTAGAAGCAATTGTCTTACTGCACATCTCGCCGTCTGTAGCCTGTAGCTCACCTCTGCACGGCACGAAGGAAGCGATGAAGGGGTGAAGAGGGGAAGGAGGGGATGGGGGTTAGGAAACAGGTGATAAGATGCAGGTGAAGGATATCAGTGAGTGGTAATCGATTACCTTTGAGAGATCCTGGGTTAATCGCCTTATTGCATGAGCCTCGGCTTGTCGATTTCAGTCGATATGTTTCTCTGTCTCTGTCTCTCTCTGTCTCTGTCTCTCTGTCTCTCTCTCTCTCTCTCTCTCTCTCTCTGATTTACTATGCTTTATTCCTTCGTCTTGTTTTCACCTCTCTCTCTCTCTCTCTCTCTCTCTCTCTCTCTCTCTCTCTCTCTCTCTCTCTCACTCTCAATTCCCTCGACACATCTCCATCTCCCTCTC
>NC_059263.1:1572500-1612500 GCF_017591435.1 Portunus trituberculatus | reverse complement strand
CGAAGGCGCTGCGGGCGGCGTTCGGTGCCAAGTGCGCCCGGCCTACCTGGGCGTGGCGGGCGCCATGAACCACCTGGACACGGTGCTGGCGCTGCTACTGCCGGTGCTCACCATCGTCACGCTCAACGTGCAGATCGCGCGTTGCGTGTGGCGCGTGGAGCGACTTCGCTCATCTATGACTCAGCAGGGCTGTGGTGACGGGCCGGACGCCGCCTTGGGGCCTGAGCCGCGGGCCAGACAGGGACAGGGGCCTGGCCCTCGCCGCGGCCAGCACAAGGTCACCAAGATGCTGCTGGTCATCTCAACAGTCTTCATCTCCCTCAACCTGCCCTCCTACTGCATGAGGGCCTATGTCTTCTTCTGGGTGAGTGCCGTGAGGAGGCTGAGAAACAGGGAGACAGCGGCGCCACGGGAGGAAAAAGGGCGAAAGGCTAAAACGCGGTCGGCGGGAGAAAGAAGGAGCGGCGGAAGCAGGGAGGAAGGACGGGAGGAGGCGGGAGGAAGATTATGGAAATGGGAAGGAAACACTAAGATGCGGGGCGTCAAAAAGGAAACAGGGATGAGCGGCAGGGAGACCATAAGACGAGTGAGGCGAGGGTGTGAATGGAACAAGACATAACGGGGACAGGATGGACGGGGAGATGGACGAACAGTGGAAAAAAAAAAAAAAAAAAAAAAAGATGAGAATGAGAGAGAAGATAAAGGATACCAGATGAATGAATGAAGGGGGAGAGACAGTGAAGAGTTGTCAGGCAGGAGACAAACTATAGAGGAACAGGGCGGGTGAGGAGGAGGTGGGCAGGGTGAGGGCGTGACCGTGGCAGGTGAGGAAGGACGGACAGGTGAGGGCAAGTGAGGGGGAGGTATTGTTCTCATTAGGGCGGCCTGGTGAGAATTAATTACACACGACAGGTATAGTAAGTCTCTCTCTCTCTCTCTCTCTCTCTCTCTCTCTCTCTCTCTCTCTCTAATGAGTGATTTTTCCGTCTTATCTCCTCTAACGAGCGACACACGGGGAGAAATTAAAGTGAAAAATTAAATGAAGGAGGTGAGGAGAACAAGGGAGGAGAAATGGCGAGGAGGAAAAAAGGAGTAAAAAAAGAGAGAAAAAAAAAAAAGGGAAATTTACAAGAAAACGAAGATTCAATAAGGAAGAAATTTTGTTACTACATAAAAGAAACTCTCTCTCTCTCTCTCTCTCTCTCTCTCTCTTTAGGTTGTTAATTAAGTACTTTCAGCTGATTTACGGCCTCATTAGTCCCTCTTCCTCGATGACAGTCCCTTGAGGGGTGTGTGTGTGTGTGTGTGTGTGTGTGTGTGTGTGTGTGTGTGTGTGTGTGTGTGTGTGTGTGATTATCATTCGTGTCCGCAAAAAAAAAAAAAAAAAAATTAAGAACGTATACTGTTTCTCCGTCTTAGAGAGAGAGAGAGAGAGAGAGAGAGAGAGAGAGAGAGAGAGAGAGAGAGAATTACATGGTTTTCTAACTCAATTAAACTACACCAGATATTGAATTTCGGTTGTCATCGGTGAGTTAGATTCTTTCTTTCTCTCTCTCTCTCTCTCTCTCTCTCTCTCTCTCTCTCTCTCTCTCTCTCTCTCTCCAATTGAGTTTTAGTGTTCGTCAAAAGTTCAGCTATTTTTTTTCCTTTTATGTCTCTTGTTTGATTTGTCTTCCCTTCTCCTCCTCCTCCTCCTCCTCCTCCTCCTCCTCCTCCTTCTTAACCATTTTTTTTCTTATTTATTTTTGTCTCTTTTGTCCCTCCATCTTCTTCTTCCTCCTCCCTTGTTCAACTTCTTTTTCTTTCGTTTTCTTCTCCTCCTCCTCCTACTCCTACTCCTACTCCTCCTCCTCCTCCTCCTCCTCCTCGTCTCTCTCCCTTGCGACTTTTTCTTTCTCTATCAATTCGCTTCTCTCCTCTCTTTTATATTCCTTCTTCACATTTCCGCCGTCTTTCACAATGTCATCTCTCTCTCTCTCTCTCTCTCTCTCTCTCTCTCTCTCTCTCTCTCTCTCTCTCTCTCTCTCTCTCTCTCTCTCTCTCTCTCTCTCTCTCTCTCTCTCTCTGATTTAATAAGTTAGCTCAACTGTCATATTGAGTTTATTGCATTACGTTATTTTTTTCATTATTAACTAGTATACTCATTTTATTATTATTATTATTATTATTATTATTATTATTATTATTATTATTTATATGGGTATGGTTAGGTTAGGTTAAGTTTTGTTTTGTTTAGGTTAGGTTAGGTTCAATGATTCTACCCTAAGTGTTTTAATCAATCCATCCAGCTATCTATTCTTCTATCCATCCGTCTATCCCTCTATTTACCCACCCATCCATCTATTAACCCCTTCATCCATCTTTTCATCCATGCACCTGTCTATCCATCAACCACTTCAGTACCATGACACGTTTTCACATTTGGTGACTTTGTACAGCTTCAGACACTCATGTGGGGATTAAAATAGTGAAGACTGAGGCCATTAATCTTCTGACCTCCACAGACCCTTGCTAATGTCAATAAAAAAAACTCAATGGTAAAAATGCGGTTAATCGTTTATCTATCAATCCATTTATTTGTCCATCTATTAACCCGTCCATCCATTAATTCATTATTCTATCCACTAACCTATCTGTACCACCACCACCACCACCACCACCACCACGCCACTAAAATCAGTCAGTTAGCGTCTCCTCTTTCCCAGTCCCCCCCCCTCCTCTGGTTCCCGCCAAACCTTATTACCACATCTCCTTTTCTTGTAATTGCCCGCGACTCAGGTGTCAGTTATTCACCTTTGCTTAGTCTCTCTCTCTCTCTCTCTCTCTCTCTCTCTCTCTCTCTCTCTCTCTCTTTGTCCATTTCCTTTTCCCTCGACACATCTCAATTCCCTGTCCACACCTTGTTTTCCATCTCTCTCTCTCTCTCTCTCTCTCTCTCTCTCTCTCTCTCTCTCTCTCTCTCTCTCTCTCTCTCTCTGTGTGTGTGTGTGTGTGCGCGTGTGTGTGTGGATGCCTTAAATGGTGTCTTTATAGATTTAGAGATAGTTTAACAATGAGAGAGAGAGAGAGAGAGAGAGAGAGAGAGAGAGAGAGAGAGAGAGAGAGAGAGAGAGAGAGAAAGTGGGGGCAAGGGTTCCAGTATAGGAAGAAAGAGATGAATGATCGAGAATACTAACATCCTCCCTCTCTCTCTCTCTCTCTCTCTCTCTCTCTCTCTCTCTCTCCCAGTGTGGCAAGGACAACGCGTGTGACGACTCCCCTACGACCTACACCCTGCAGCAGACCTTCACCCTTCTCTTCTACACCAACTTCGCTGTCAACTTTCTCCTGTATTGTGTAACGGGGCAGAACTTCAGGCGCGCCGTGGCTGCCTCCTGCTGTTCCTTCGTCACCGCCTCCACCAGCAGGGGCCGCCGTCGCCGCCGCCACAGCAGCCGCCACGACCCCCTCCGTCAGTATAGCAACAGTACCAGTCAACGGAGGTCTTTCCACACTATTGGGACCTCGCGCAAGAACTCAGGTAGGTCTCTCTCTCTCTCTCTCTCTCTCTCTCTCTCTCTCTCTCTCTCTCTCTCTCTGTCTCGGGTTTTTCCATTTTTTTTCATTTCTCGTTAATTTCTTTCATTTTATCATCAGTATATTTTTTCTACCCATATTATCTCTCTCTCTCTCTCTCTCTCTCTCTCTCTCTGTGTCTCTCTCTCTCTGTGTGTGTGTGTGTGTGTGTGTGTGTGTGTGTGTGTGTGTGTGTGTGTGTGTGTGTGTGTGTGTGTGAGGGAAAAATTATATGAAGCCGGAAGGAACGAAAGAAAAGATGATGATAATCTAGAAAAAGAAAGGAGGAGAAAGAGAATAGGAAGAGGGACTGATAAAAAGAGGCTGAAAGAGATCACGTGGGATAAAAGAAGAAAATTGAAAAGATAGCAAGATTGGAAGGAGGAAGGAAAGGAAGGAAGGAAGGAAGGAAGGAAGGAAGCTGAGGAATATAATAGACAGGGATTAGAGAGACGAGAATGATAAAAGTAAAAATGAACAAGTGACGAATAAAAGAAGGGAGAAAGAAGAAGAAGAAGAAGAAGACAAATATGTAGACAGGGTGAGGGCAAGGAGAAACAGAGTAAAGAAGGAATAGGAAGGGAGAGAAACATGAAGGAGAGGGAGGAGAGAATGGAAACAGGATAGCATATTAAACAACCCCTCCCTCTCCCTCCTCTCTCTCTCTCTCTCTCAACCAAATCCCTTGAGAGACAGATAGAAATTTAAACAAAAACAGATATATAGAAAGATAATTAGGATAAACACACACACACACACACACACACACACACACACACACACACACACACACACACACACACACACACACACACACACACACACACACACACACGGAAGGACAGGTATGCATAGTAATGGCCTGATTAACACACACACACACACACACACACACACACACACACACACACACACACACACACACACACACACACACACACACACACACACCTGAAATTACTACACACAGGTGAACAAATACACACACAAATTGTCACATGGACAGACAGACAAACACACTAATTTACAAGATGAAAAGTCACACACAGAGAGAGAGAGAGAGAGAGAGAGAGAGAGAGAGAGAGAGAGAGAGAGAGAGAGAGAGAGAGAGAGAGAGAGAGAGAGAGTTTTTTCTTTTTCTTCAAGTATTTTTCTCTGCCTTCATCTCCAAACCAAACACACACACACACACACACACACACACACACACACACACACACACACACACACACACACACACAACGTAAACCTGGTCAGTAGGTCAAGTAGAGGAAGAGTTTAAGGGAGAGGGAAAAAAAAGAAAGGGGAAATATGAACTGGGGAAAAGAAGAAATGGAGAAGAACGAGAAAGGAAAGTGAGGAGCATAGAAAAAAAAAACTAAACAGAGATAGATAGATAGATAGAATAGATAGAAAAAGATAAAAAGAAGAAAATAAAGAAAAGATTACATAGGAAGAATATACCAAAATAAAAATTACGAACCGAGGAACAACAGAACAGAATGAAGAGGGGAAAGAAAGAAAGAACGAAGATGTGGAAAATATAATAAAATACAGGAAAGATGAGAGTCGAGGAGAAAGAAAGGAATGATCATATATAATTCCGGAGAAAGAAAGACGTGCCACAATGAAGGACGAGAGAAGGAGAAGGAGAAGGATAACGCGAATGAACGAAGGAAGGAGGAAGAAAGGAAGGAGGGAGGGAGGGAAAGAAAGAAAGAAAGAAAGAAAGAAAGAAAGAAAGAAAGGACAGGAAGGAAGGAAGGAAGGAAGGAAGGAAGGAAGGAAGGAAGGAAGGAAGGAAGGAAGGAAGGAAATTCTCATCTCCATATCGAGAAAAATAAAAGAAATTTCTCGCCTCGAATATTCCTTTCACGTTTCAAGGAATGGAGAGAGAGAGAGAGAGAGAGAGAGAGAGAGAGAGAGAGAGAGAGAGAGAGAGAGAGAGAGAGAGAGAGAGAGAGAGAGAGAGAGAGAGAGAGAGAGAGAGAATAGTGAAGAAAGATATTAGAGACACATGGGAGAAAGAGGAGATTGATAAAGAGGAGAGAGAGAGAGAGAGAGAGAGAGAGAGAGAGAGAGAGAGAGAGAGAGAGAGAGAGAGAGAGAGAGAGAGAGAGAGAGAGAGAGAGAGAGAGAGAGAGAGAGAGAGAGAGAGACTTACAAATATATTTTCGAAAACAGAGAAAACAAGGCCATTCATCTTTTCACTTCGCTTATTATACGACAAGGGAGAAAGTATTGGCCGTGACACCCCCCACCACCACCATCACTATAGCCTAACTGCCACCTAACACCACTCAACACCACCAGCTGTCACACACACACACACACACACACTCGCTGACCACCCAATATCACTACCACCACCACCATCACCACCTAATATTGTTGCTCTACTACCACTACTACTACTACTACTACTACTACTACTACTACTACTACTACTACCACCACCTTTCCTCATCAGTAGATAGATAAATAGAAAGAAAGATTACAAATATTTTCACACACACACACATTCCCAGCCTAACAAAACACACACACTAACCTAACCTAACCTAACCTAACCTAACTTAACCTCACACCCACACACACCCACAGGCGGCGTGATCATCAACCTCAAGCTATGGGACCCACCACAGCCCGCCTCGCCCATCCCGCCCAACACCGCTCACTCACTCAGAAGCCTGTCTACAAAGGAACCGCCCCCTGCCTCTAACGGACTGACAGGCGTGACGCAGCTGGAAGACGAAAAGGAGGACTATTTCTAAGCTGGTCGTAAATCAAACTACCGTATTATGAAAGCGACGCATCTCCAACATTTCCCAAAGGCTCCAGTTGACGTGACAATGTTTTTTTTTTCAAGTGTGTTTTTATGTTTTTTTGTGAGAGGTTAACTAGATTTCTACATGATTGACTACAGAAACACTCTTTTAAGAATCCCGGTGGCTTTTGAAAGTAGCCGTGTCGAGAGAGAGAGAGAGAGAGAGAGAGAGAGAGAGAGAGAGAGAGAGAGAGAGAGAGAGAGAGAGAGAGAGAGAGAAACGTCATACAATAGTGGTTAATCTTCGTACGTACCACCACCACTGTTACCAAAAGAGTCTAAATACTGTCTCTTGTTGTCGTCCTTCACAACAAACCGTACTTAATGTTTGTAGATCGATGCGTATCTTGAATAATGTTTGTATATACGTAGAGAGAGAGAGAGAGAGAGAGAGAGAGAGAGAGAGAGAGAGAGAGAGACGATAGCCACATGTTTATACACACTGGGTGAAGCAGATAAGCGAGAGATAGACGACTTAGTAAACATGGCGTGATAAGGAAATAATTTAAGTGGTAATATTAAACACACCATAAGTAGAATTGAAAAAAATAAATAAAAAAAATAAATAAAGGTAAATTTTGTAGGTAGATAGATACATACATACATATAGTAGATAAGTAAATACGTAGACCGCTACATAGATAGATAAATGAAAAAAATGAAATAGAATAGATATTTACTTAGACATATAGATAGATAGAAAGATATAGACAGTTAGACAGCAGACATACAGATACAAAGATATAGAAATAGACAGTTAGACAGTTAAAATATATAATACAGACAAAGATATATAAACAATCAGACAGTTAGACAGGCAGACATAGATGATTCAGTAGATAGCTCACTAGGTAGACAAATAGATAAAAACACAGATAGATAGATAGATAGTGGTGATTAAATAGACAGACGGGTCGATAAAGTGATTTGAGCAAACACAATTACGAGCTGGCAGCGGGTGGGCAAATACACACACACACACATACATACACACATAAAAAAAAAAAAAAAATACATGATTGCAAAATGTGAATGGAATAAATGACCACGCCATTGAAAATTAATACAGATTATTGGTATTCTGTCACGCTGTCATGCGGTTGTGTTTTGTATGTATGTATGTATGTATGTATGTATGATTGTAAATATGTATACGTATAATAATGTTCTATGTATGTATGTATGAATGTATGCATGTATGTATGTATGATTGCAAATATGTATACATATAATAATGTTCCATGTATGTATGTTTGTATGTATGTATGTTTGTATGTGTAGGTATATTTCTATTTAAGTTTTACCTGTCCATATGTGTAGTGACGATCATGTACGTATACCTATGTATGTATGTATGTATGTATGTATATGTATGTGTGTATGTATTGTATATGTATGTGTGTGTATGTATACAAACATTTATTATCATTACGTACATACCGTTTTGAATTATAGAAGGTAAAATGAAAAAAAAAAAAAGCAATTAGATGTCACACACACACACACACACACACACACACACACACACACACACACACACACACACACCATCAAAGTGTTAACAATTAAACAATTACCGTCACATTTTCTCTCATTAATTAAACGTGTTGGGCCAAACTACACCATACTGTTAATTGACACTTCCCTCAGTGGTGGTGGTGGTGGTGGTGGTGGTGGTGGTGGTGGTGGTGGTGGTGGTGGTGGTGGTGAGTGCTCGTAGGATTAAATGTAGTAGTGGTGGTAAGTTAGGTTAGGTTAAAAAGTAGTAGTAGTAGTAGTAGTAGTAGTAGTAGTAGTAGTAGTAGTAGTAGTAGTAGTAGTAGTAGTAGTAGTAGTAGTAGTAAAACCCCAAAACAACAACTACAACAACACACACACACACACACACACACACACACACCAGGCCAGCATACCTCCGCCCAAGTCTTGCAGTGATATGAAAAGGGTAGACATTCCTTACAGACTAGCGCGGCGAGCGAGGGCAGGCAGGCAGGGTGGTCGGGTGGAAGTCTCATGGGAAAGGCTTTGGTTCACGTCATCCTCAACAGCTGATAAGTTTGTTAAGTTCCACCATTAGCCTGCTCTCCTATACTTCTCCACTTTTTTTTTTATTCGCTTCCTTCCACTCCTCCTCCTTTTCCTTCTCTTCCTTCTCCTTCTTTTCCTTCCTTTTCTACTTCTACTCCTTTTCATTCTTTTCCTTCTCTTCCTTCCATTTCTACTTCTACTCCTCCTTTCCATTCTCTTCCTTCTCCTTCTCGTTCTCCTTCTTTTCCTTCTCTTCCTTCCCTTTCTACTTCTACTCCTCCTTTTCCCTCTCTTCCTTCTCCTTCTTTTCCTTCTCTTCCTTCCCTTTGGAAAACAGTCGTGGCGAGGAAGCAATGGGTTTCAGAATATAACAGCTTTGTCTTGCCACTACCATACACGATTTCACCAAAGATCAACAAAATTTCTACATTAATAACAGAAGAAACACACTTAAGAACCCGTCTGGTCATCGTCGTGGCCTTTGAAAATAAGTGGCCTTCGAGAAAAGCGCTCCAGAATATATTAGTTTCGTCTGAGCGTCTATAAAGCTGTCTAGCCCACAGTCTGGCTCAAGAGGCTGCCACTCACAAATCACACTAAGTAGCCAGTTATCATCACAGCGCCCCCTGCCTCACCGCGCCATCACCCGCTCTAAACATTCCCGCTAAATCACAAGTCGCCAACACAAACAATTCAGTCCCCCCACGTGTATCAGATTTCCTTATTAAACTCCAAGGTGTTTGTGCGTTTTCTGTGAGCACGGGAGTCTTCGCTATTTTGGTACACTGAATTGTGAACTATTAACTTTATTTTTAGTTAATGTATAACTACAAAATGATAATAGTGAACAGGCACCATAACCACGACTGTCCCTTTCTCTATAGCCAAGGGAGTCTTCGCTATTTTTGTTACGACAGCAGACACTCAGTCTTACTACCCACACACCGCTGTCCGCTTTGTGTCTTGTGTCCTTAGCGGTGTATAAATAGTTAGCCTCTGATAACTGACAGGCTAGACACACCATTCTCTTTCTTACTATCATTATTAGTAGTATCTACGTCTTCACCACCCTCACTGCCTCTCTCACCGCCGGCTCCTTGTCCGGCCAGGCTGCCTGAATAGAGCGGCCAACGTAAACTATATAAAATGGTGATGATAATAGGAATAAAAGCACCATAATCAAAGCCACCACGTTTTCTGTGAGCAAGGGAGTCTATGATATTTTGCTATAACCCACTGAAACAACAACAATAATAATAACAATAATAGATAGTAATAATGAAAACAACCGAAAACTCAAATATAGCCACCAAATTACGTTTTCTATGCACAAGGGAGTCTATGATATTTCGCTACAACCCACTACAACAAAAATATTCATAACAACACTAATAATAAAAACTACCACCACCACCACCACTACCACCACTACCAGCACCACAACATAACGACACCAATAACAATAACAGTAAAAAACACCAAAGCCTTCACCAACACCACGCAACACCACCACACCTGCTCTTCCCCCGCCCACACCTACCTGACCCCCACCCCTGGGCCCCTGATTAATGGCACCATCGGACAGTTAATTAGAGGGTGTGTGAGTCAATTATAGCGCACAGATGCAGCTTCTGTGATGGATAATGAGGAGGAGGAGGAGGAGGAGGAGGAGGAGGAGGAGGAGGAGGAGGAGGAGGAGGAGGAGGAGGAGGAGGTGTTCAATGACAAGAGGTCGCACGAAGAGGAAGAAGGAGGTGGAAAACTCAATGGCAGAAAGAGAATGATGACAGGAGGAGGAGGAGGAGGAGGAGGAAAAAAGAGAAGGAAAGGAGGGAGAGGAGGGAAAGGAGGAGGAGGAAAAAGAAGAGGAAGACAGTGATGGAGGAGAAAGAGGAAGTGATGGAGCTTTAAGAGGAGAAAGAGAGAAGAGGGACGAGGAGGAGGACAAAGAGGACGAGGAAGAGGAGGAAGAGGAAGAGGCATAGGAAAAGAAGATGATGGAAGAGGGGAAGGGAAGTTAAAATATAGCTCTCAATATTAATAACATCCTCTTTATAAACATTGCCAATACAGCGACGCTCTCTCAAACTAATAAACAAGGAGCAAAAAAACATAAAAAAAAGCTACTGCGAGGAGGAGGAGGAGGAGGAGGAGGAGGAGGAGGAGGAGGAGGAGGAGGAGGAGGAGGAGGAGGAGGACCTTGAGGAACTGATGAAGGATAGGAGGAAGGAGGAGGAGAGGAGAGGAGAGAGGAGAGAGAGAGAGAGAGAGAGAGAGAGAGAGAGAGAGAGAGAGAGAGAGAGAGAGAGAGAGAGAGAGAGAGAGAGAGAGAGAGAGAGAGAGAGAGAGAGAGAGAGAGAGGGGGGAGGAGAAAGGAGGGTGGGGAAAAAGGAGGAAAAGGAGAAAATTTATAAATTGAGGAAGGGAGGACTGGAGAGAGAGAGAGAGAGAGAGAGAGAGAGAGAGAGAGAGAGAGAGAGAGAGAGAGAGAGAGAGAGAGAGAGAGAGAGAGAGAGAGAGAGAGAGAGAGAGAGAGAGAGAGAGAAAAAATAAGGAATACAAAAGAGAACAAGAAAAGGAAAGAAAGGATGTAAAGAACCAGCGAAACAAGACAAGGAGGAGGAGGAGGAGGAGGAGGAGGAGGAGGAGGAGGAGGAGGAGGAGGAGGAGGAGGAGGAGGAGGAGGAGGAGGAAAACAAAGGAAGACAAAGGCAGGACAAACACCCATCACCACCACCACTGTTACGGTTTACGAGGCAGTCGAGAGAGAGAGAGAGAGAGAGAGAGAGAGAGAGAGAGAGAGAGAGAGAGAGAGAGAGAGAGAGAGAGAGAGAGAGAGAGAGAGAGTATCTAATTTCAAGCGAGATGTGGGCCGGATAGTGATGGGAAGAAGAAGAAGAAGAAGAAGAAGAAGAAGAGGAAGAGGAAGAGGAAGAGGAAGAAGAAGAAGAAGAAGAAGAAGAAGAAGAAGAAGAAGAAGAAAAAAAAAACAAAAGAAAACAATAAACCAAAATTATCATGAGTGTCTGTCCGTCTGCCTGCCTGTCTACCTACCAATCTGTCTATCCGTCTGTCTGTCCGTCTGCCTGTCTGTCTGTCTCCCCTTAACACAACAAGGAGGGCTAAACACGGAATAAAACTGTAACTCTTCAAAGCTCAATAGTCAATAAACCCATCAGAAAATTGGAAACCTGTTAAAAATCCCGCCACAAACAAAGTCAATGGAGGAAGGGAACATACAGTGTAGCCAGATAAGGTGCGTGGGGTGCCGTGCTCTACTAAGCTGTGCCCTCAATGCCCCGCTTCACGATGGCCTATTTTCTTTGAACGACTATAGTGCAGGGTAGTCTGTCTTATATTGCTACGAGGAAGAGGAGGAGGAGGAGGAGGAGGAGGAGGAGAAGGAGGTAAAGCACAAATAGGATCAGGGCAGGGAGTAAGAGGAAGGAAAACAAGGAGGAGGAGGAGGAGGAGGAGGAGGAGGAGGAGGAGGAGGAGGAGGAAAAGAGAGAAAAAGAGAAAGAGAAGTAGAAGGAGAGTGAGGAGAAGAAGGGATACAAAAAGAAAATGGAAGAGAAGATGATGAAGAGATTTATACCACAAGACAGACGAGCCGAGAAAACAAGAAAGAAAGAAAAACCAGACACAACACCCAAGAGATCCCACCATCACAACACAAACACTGCCACCCAACACATACACTGCCACACGTACTGCCATTCCCCCACACACACACACACACACACACACAGGGAGGCGGTGGCGTAATGGATAAGGTGGTGAGCGTGGGATCGGGCAGACGTCCAAGCGGAGGTTCGAATCGCACCACAAACCACCCTGCAGCTTAGCCATTTGTCGAGTGGTTTAAAGCTACCTACATGTCACAATGATACCCAGCCTCTACGTGCTTACACCAAAGATGCGCTTGGGTGGTGATAAGAGCCCTGATATGGGTACCACTATAAATAAAATTGCCTGCGCCATTAATGGGAGGAAGCTGAACAGTGCTTCCTATACTCTTTAAGTAGATCTACAGGTGCTTTAGGCCATTAAAAAAAATATATGAAAAAAACAGCCTCACGTACTTTCATTCCCCACAACACACCCTCTACTAGAACAAACACAGTCTCACGTATTCCATCCACCCCCTCCACACACACACACAAAGCCTCACGTACCTTCACCTTCGCCCACCAGAGGAGTGACGGCCCCGAAGAACCGCTTGTCGAGGACCTGAAGGAGCTGAAGGGCCGTCTCGTGGATGCAGGCGCGGGGACAGCCAGTATTGAGCAAGGTGACGTTCATGATGGCCGTGTAGTGGTCACATGGGTACTCTCTGCAGGGGTAAAGCAAGACGAGAGGTTAAGAGTGAATCTGATGGTGGCGATACAACACTGAGGCCATATGGCGAGATAATAGGTGTTTAAATGTTACTGATGAAATTATTGTAAAAGGAAGGTGAAAGGTGAATAAATAGTCTGCAATTCTCTCTCTCTCTCTCTCTCTCTCTCTCTCTCTCTCTCTCCCCACGTTTTTTTATTTCTTTTTCTTTTTTCTTTTTGTGTGTGCAGTGAATGTTAGGTTAGGTTGGGTCTAGTTAGGTTAGGTTAGGTTAGGTTGGGTTAAAGTTGTTGAATTGATTTAGGTTAAGTTAGATTAGGTTACAGTTAGGTTAGATCAGTTCTCCAGTCATTCTATTCTTCTCTTATTTAGATTTATTTACCTATCTATTATTTACTCCTTTAACATTATTATTTTTTTTTTTTTTGTGTGTGTGTAGTGACTGTGCTAACGAAGGGCGAGGGCAGCAACAGTATGGGGTTAAGGGGATGGGGACGGAGCAGCGAGGAGGGACACGTGTGGGGAGGAGGGAAGGGTGACGAGGGCAGCGTGCAGGGCGGAGATAAGACCCACTCGCTACATTAACCAACAAGTGTGTAACTACTGCCATCCACGCTGTTATATAAAAGGTAACTGGACTTTTACCTGTTGTCAAGCCTTTTGTAGCAGTATCCCCTTTAGCCCAAAAATACCCGCGAAAAAACCTACATGATCTAAAAAAAAAAAAAATAAATAAAAAAAAATCATCCCAGAGAGAGAGAGAGAGAGAGAGAGAGAGAGACAGTTCATTTTCCTCACACAAATATATCAACTACTTGAAGCCACAGCGGTATAAAAAAAAAGAAGGAAAAGTTATGCCTCACTGCCACGAGAGACACTAGATAAAAGTCGTAGAGGTTCCCAATCATATAACCAATCTCAGTAATAGTCAAACAAGAACGAACACATCATTTCACTCAACGCCACATAAACACGCCCGTGGCCTCTAAAGCATTTCCACACAAGAGAACTAAGTGACAGCAACAAAAATAGCGATACTTATAGACGTTTCCAATCATATAATCTATTCTAATCAACCCCAATACTAATCTAATAAGAATAAACATATTTCACTCACAACACGACTAAGACAAACCCGTGGCCTCTAAAACAGATGGAACAAAGTGATAATAAGAGAGATAGCGGTAATTGACGTTTCTATAATAATCAACCACAGCAATAGTTTTAACAAGAATAAACACATCATTTCACTCACAACACGACTAAGACAAACCCGTGGCCTCTAAAACAGATGGAACAAAGTGATAATAAGAGAGATAGCGGTACTTATTGACGTTTCTAGTCATATAATCAACCACAGCAATAGTTTTAACAAGAATAAACACATCATTTCACCCATAACACGACTAAGACAACCCCGTGGCGTCTGAAACACCTCCATACTGAAGAAAACAGCGATAATAAGAGATAGCGATACTTATTGACATTTCCAATCATACAATCAACCTCAATAGCAATTTAACAAGAATAAACACATCACTTCACCCACAACGTCACTGAAACATCTAAAACAACATCAACTTTCGTCACGGCAAGAGGGAAGAAGGAAAGGAGAGGCACAGCGAGGCAGGGAGGATGGCGCCATCTATCCGAGAAGCAGCGTCACAATATGGGACAGTAGGGCAAGGATGGAGGCTAAACTAAATCCTGCTTAAGCCACCAAGAAATTCAAGGCGGCCGTGCTCTGTGAGTGAAGAGACAGATAGGACGAGATACAAGGAACGGGAACTGATAAGGCAATACTGGAGGCGATGGGCGAGGGAGATGAGAAGGAAGGTTAAAACAAGGGAAGGAAGGAAATAGACGTTAGGAATGCGAAGAAGAAACAGATAACATGATACAAGAAAAGGAGAAAAATGCTGAAAAAAAAAATAAAGAATAGGAATGTTAATTAGATAGATGAAAATAATAATGATGGGAAGGAAACACATATTAGGAAGATGAAGAACAAATAGATAAGGTGACGCAAGAAAAGATGAAGGAGAAACAAAGCTGAAAAATAATGACTAGAAACGTTAATTAGATAGAAGATTCGAGCAATAAAAAGGGAATGAGATACACGTTAGGGAGGCGGAGGAGAAGAAACAGATAAGGTGATGCTACAAAAGAAGAAGCAGAAACAAAGCTGAAAAATGATGAATGTGAACGTTAATTGTACAGAAGATAAAAATACCAATGAAAGGAAGGATATACAAGTTAGGAGGGTGAAGGAGAAACAGATAAGGTAATGCTAAAAAAAGAAGAAGCAGAAACAAAAGGTGAAAAATAATGAATACGAACGTTATAAGATAGAAGATTCGAACTACAAAAGATAGGAAAGAAATAAACGATAAAAGACGAAGAAAAATAGAAATGAAAACGAAGGGAAACAAAATAAGACAACACAACAAAAGATGAAGAAGAAACAAAACTGGAAAAAAAAAAAAATTAATAGGAACGTTAATTAGAAAAAGAAAGAAAGGAGGAAAATAAATAAACGATAGGAAGACGACAGGAAATAGAAATGAAAACGAGGAAAAAAATAAGATGACAAGAATGACAGCTAAAAAAATAAAAAAAATAAAAAAAAACTTAATCACGGAAAGGAGACACCAAGAAAGGGGGGGAAGGGGACTAGATCAGGTCGTATGAGAGAAAACAGGAAATGAACAAGAATTTGATACACGGTTAAGGGAAGCTATCATGGTGGAGGAAGACGTGTAATAAAAGGGAGAAATGGGAGGAGATAAAGGGAGATAAGGATGGACGGCAATAGAGTTGGTTAAGAAAATAATTGAGAAAAAGGAAATAGAAAGAGAAAGATAAGAGATGGATAACACAACACGAGTAAGAAGATAGAGAAGGAAAGAGAAGAAAAGGAGATAAGAGGAGATAAGGGTGGACGGAAAAAGAGAGTTGGAAAGGAGGGATAACAAACAATGGTTAAGAAAAGAAAGAAGAAAGGAGAGAGAGAGAGAGAGAGAGAGAGAGAGAGAGAGAGAGAGAGAGAGAGAGAGAGAGAGAGAGAGAGAGAGAGAGAGAGAGAGAGACGTTCTTACTTTTTTCTTTCCCTTCATTTCTTTATTTCATACCCCGTACTTTGTTACATTCTACTCCTTCCTACTCTTCTTCGTTTGTTCTTGTTTTATCCTTTACTTCTCCTTCACTCTCTTTGTCCTTGTTATTCATTTTCCTCTTCTTCTTGTTTCCCGGTTTGTTTTCTCCTCTCTTTGTTTTTCTTCTTTTTCTTGCTCCTCACTGTCCTTTCTCTTAATTCTTCTTTCTTTACTTCTTCCTCCTTTCTTATTCCTTTCCTCTTCTCTTGTTCCGTCTTTATTTCACTTCTATGCTTCTCCTTTTCTTTTTACTTCATTCATATTATTTTGTCTTTTCTTTTTCTCATATTTCTTCATTTTGTTTCCTTTTCTTCTCTTGTTCCTCTTTTTCCTGATGTCATATTCCCTGTTACACTTACCTAACCGCTTCTTCTTTATCATTTTATCTTTTCCTCTCTCTCTCTCTCTCTCTCTCTCTCTCTCTCTCTCTCTCTCTCTCTCTCTCTCTCTCCATATTCCTCACATTTTTACTCCAATATTTTCTTCTTGTCTTTTCATTCTTTAAATTTATCTTCTCGTTCCTTCTTTCTATATTTATTTTCATGTTTCTTCGTTTATTTTTTCCTTCTTCCATCTTGTTCCTTCCTTTTTTTATCTCATATTCCTCACATCTTATCTTCATCAATTCTTTCTTCTCAATTTCTCTTTCTAAGTCTTTAAATTTACCTTCTCGTTTCTCATTCCTTCTCCGTTTCTCACTCATCACTCTTTTTTTTTTTTTTCTCTTTAGTTCCTCGACTTCTATCATTTCACATCTTTTCTTCATTAATTCTCTTTCTTAACTTCTCTATCCATGGTCTTTTAAATTTATCTTCTCGTTTCTCGTTTCTACTTCGTTTATCAATCATTCTTTTTTTTTCATTTCCTCGACTTCTATCATTTCACATCATTACTTCACCCATTCGTTCTCTTAAATTCTCTATCCATTGTCCCTAAATTCATCTAGTTTTGTTTTTTTTTCCTTTCTTCTCCGTTTCTTACTCGTATCCTTTTTTTTTTTTTTTTCTTCTTCTATGCATATTTCGTCGTCTTTTACTATTCCTCACATCTTCATTTCATTAATTCTTTCTTCCTTAACTTCTCTCTTTATTGTCTCTAAATTCATCCTCCCCTAGTTTCTTCCTCCTCCTTCTCTCACTTCACCTCAGTTATTTTTCTACATTTCCTGGAGTTTTATTTTCCCCATCGCGTGGTATGGCTTCTTCCCGCACATCACGAGACAACGCTACAATAGAGTCTCAAAACGTACCTCAAAAAGTATCTACGTTCCCTTCACCCCATCTAAAAAGAAAATGGGGAAAAAAGGAAAAAAAAAAAAGTAAAGCCGCTGAATCTTCCCTTTCACGCCCTTCAGAGCTTGGTACAAAAAGTCTTAATCATTACACCACTCTCTTCCTTCTCCGTTTTCTCCTTTTTTTTTTCCATTTTCTTCGACATCGGCTTATTCGAGGAGAGAAGCTTGTGGGAGGCTACATCTATACTGTGAGTATGAGAGTAAGGGAGGATAATGAAGGGTGTTTCTACGGCTAAGTGTGGGCTGAGACTGACGGCCATACTCAGAAACGCCTTGCTTTCTCACTATATGGCAATTTTTCAAGTCCCCATAGATAACTAGTAGGGTTTTTTTTTTAAGACAATTTTTTTTATAAGGTAGAAAGAAACTTGCTAAACTCCATAACTATAACTATAAAAATGCCTTCAAACGCACGAGTATTTTCAGAGAGAGCAAAGCGTTTCTGAATAAGGCTCTGAGTTGAAGGTGGCAAGGGGCTGAAAGGGGCTGTGTGTGAAGCAGCAAAGGAGATAAACGCAGCTGGGGAAAAAAAAAAAAAAAAAAAAAAAAGCTAAGTGTTTATGGGAGGAGAGACTAAAATAAATTCATAAATGTGTGGGAAGCAGGAAAAGGTGATAAAAAAGAGGAAAAAAAAGAGAGAAAAAGGAATTGTACTTGGTTTATAAGACGAGAGGACTAAAATAAATCAATTAATGTGTGGGAAGCAGGAAGTCAAAAAAGAGATAGAGAAAAAAAAAAAAAAGACTATTGTTTTTCTGGAAGGGTGGGACTAAAATAAATCAATAAATGTGTGGAAGCAGCAGAAATAAAAAAAAAAGAAAGAAAAAGAGAAAAAAAAAAAGGACTGTATTCGGTTGATGGGAGAGGAACTAAAATTAATAAATAAATGTGTATGGGAAGCAGGGAAATGTCGAGAGAGAGAGAGAGAGAGAGATAGAGATAGAGATAGAGAGAGAGAGAGAGAGAGAGAGAGAGAGAGAGAGAGAGAGAGAGGAGGAGGAGGAGGAGGAGGAGGAGGGACAGAAAACACGTGGGAGAAGAGACGAAAGATGGGAAATGATGAAAGGAGAGGATAAAAGGAAGGAACAAGACAGGATAATGAGAAGGAGACGTGAGTGGAAAGATGAAAATACATGCAAGAGAGAGAGAGAGAGAGAGAGAGAGAGAGAGAGAGAGAGAGAGAGAGAGAGAGAGAGAGAGAGAGAGAGAGAGAGAGAGAGAGAGAGAGAGAGAGAGAGAGAGAGAGAGAGGTGGTCTGATTAGTAAAGGCGTTTTTGTATACATCAATCACACTTTAGAGGGAGATGATGATTGATTGGTGAACAGTAAGTGAATCTGAGAGAGAGAGAGAGAGAGAGAGAGAGAGAGAGAGAGAGAGAGAGAGAGAGAGAGAGAGAGAGAGAGAGAGAGAGAGAGAGAGAGAGAGAGAGAGAGAGAGAGAGGGAAGGAAGACAAAGATAGAAGAGTCAATTAAAGAAAAAGAGGAGGAGGAGGAAGAGGAGGAGGAGGAGGAGGAGGAGGAGGAGGAGGAGGAGGAGGAGGAGGAGGAGGAGGAGGAAATAAATAGAAAAGGGAACATGTGAGAAAGAACGAAGGAAGGAAGGAATTAAAGAATAGATAATGGGAGGGAGAAAGAGGAAGAGAAAGAGAGGAGGAAAAATGAGAAAGATAGAGAGAGAAGGAGGGAAGGAAAGAAAATGACTTATGGGAAGGAAAAAGAGAGGAAAAGAGTGAGGGAGAGGGAGAGGAGGAAAAAAAATGAGATACAGAGAGAGTGAGGGAGAGGGAGAAGAGGAAAAATGTGATGAGACAGAGAGAGAGAGAGAGAGAGAGAGAGAGAGAGAGAGAGAGAGAGAGAGAGAGAGAGAGAGAGAGAGAGAGAGAGAGAGAGAGAAGGGATGAAAGGGAGGTGAAGGGAGTAAGGCAAATAAAAGGAAGGGAAATAGAAGAAAGGAACGATAAAAGACTGGAAATAAAGAAGGAAGGAAAAGGAATAAGATGAACTATGAAAGAAAAACGGAAAAGGAAAAGAATAACAACACGAGACAAGAAATAAAAAACAAAAAGAAATGGAAATGAAAGAAGAGAAAGAAGGATAATTAATGAGACAAGAACACGAAACGAGAATAAGATGAAAAAGCGAAAAAAAAAAAGTTATAACGAAGGAATGTCTGGAGAGAGAGAGAGAGAGAGAGAGAGAGAGAGAGAGAGAGAGAGAGAGAGAGAGAGAGAGAGAGAGAGAGAGAGAGAGAGAGAGAGAGAGAGAGAGAGAGAGAGACGATGTGACGAAACGAAGCGAAGGAGAGAAGAGAAGGAAGGAAAGAAGGAAGAAAGGAACAAGAAGGGATATAAGAAATAAAGAAAAGGAGGAAGGAGGAAGGAGGAAGAAAGGAAGGAAGGAAGGAAGGAGGGAAGGAAGGAAGGAACACAAAGAGGAATGAGGAATGAGGCAGGAGAGATGGAAGTAACAGAAGGAAGGAAGGAAGGAAGGAAAGGAGGAAAGAAATTGATAAGTGAAAAAAAAATACAAAGGAGAATATGGGAGAGAAGAAAAAGGAAGGAAGGAAGGAAGGAAGGAAAGAAAGAAAAAAAGGAAAAAGAAAGAAAAAGAAAGAAAAGAAAGGAAGAGAAAGAAAGAAAGAAAGAAAGAAAGAAAGAAAGGAAGGAAGGAAGGAAGGAAGGAAGGAAGGAAGGAAGGAAGGAAGGAAGGAAGGAAGGAAGGAAGGAAGGAAGGAAGGAAGGAAGGAGGGGACGGGAAGGAGGAACTCAGCGTAATACAAAACACTAATGGGTTCAAACTATATAGATGGACTCAAAAAGAATTAAAGGGAGCGAAAAATGACACAGCCAACCCATTTCTTTTACCAGAGAGAGAGAGAGAGAGAGAGAGAGAGAGAGAGAGAGAGAGAGAGAGAGAGAGAGAGAGAGAGAGAGAGAGAGAGAGTTATCAATTAAGAGACGTAATTTTTTCTCCACTAGACTAACAGACTAACAAAGATAAGAACGGTAGTGGTGGTGGTGGCGGTGGTGGTGGTGGTGGTGGTGGTGGTGCTGGTGGTGGTGGTGGTGGTGGTGGTGGTAATAGAGATAAGAGGAGAAAGAGAAAGGGGAAAAGTAGAGGAGGAGGAGGAGGAGGAGGAGGAGGAGGAGGAGGAGGAGGAGGAGGAGGAGGAGGAGGAGGAGGAGGAGGAGGAGGAGGAGGAGATGTAAGCATTGCAAACCTTCAGGTGAGGGATTAATTACCTCCGTGGCCTGGCGGTGATGAGGTGTCAGCGCCAGGTGCCCCCGCCCCCCGT
Organism: Portunus trituberculatus; assembly: GCF_017591435.1. Lineage (NCBI taxonomy): Eukaryota > Metazoa > Arthropoda > Malacostraca > Decapoda > Portunidae > Portunus > Portunus trituberculatus. Next base: position 1,592,004 of record NC_059263.1, on the reverse strand, counting down.
TGTTCCCAATTAAGTCAAGGTGAAAACAGGTAATTGGACATGTGGCCTTCCTCCCCTTCCTCCTTCCCTCTCCTCTCTCTCTCTCTCTCTCTCTCTCTCTCTCTCTCTCTCTCTCTCTCTCTCTCTCTCTCTCTCTCATTTTCTCTTTTCTTCTTTAATTTCTTCTTTTCTTCATTATCCTTCTCTCCTTCCTTCTTTTTCTTCCTCCTCCTCGTCAATTCTTCTTTTCTCCTTCTCTCCATCTCTCCTCACGTCTTACCCTCCTTCACATCTATTATTCTCCCTCTATCCTTCCTTCTTTCTCTCTCACCTTTACGTCTATTCTTCGTCTTTTCTCCCTCTCTCCTTCCTTCTTTCTCTCTCTCTCTCTCTCTCTCCTTCCTTCTTTCTCTCATTTTTCTATTCTTCCTCCTTCTTTCCTTTCTCCTTTTCTCCTGCAATCTTCAGCGTCTTTTCCGTCTTTCTCTCCTCCTTAGTATTTCCCTCCATCTCTCAATAGGCGTGTTTCCCTCCGTCCCTCACTCCCTCCTTCTCTCTCCTTTCATGTTACCTCCCCCTCCCTTTAATTTCCCTCCCATTACCTCCTCCCCTTCCCTCCTCCATTACCTGAACACCTTCCTAGCACAGTATTATAATTAGCTCTTCTACCTCACACCTCTCTCTCTCTCTCTCTCTCTCTCTCTCTCTCTCTCTCTCTCTCTCTCTCTCACGAAGTTGTAATCACCACCTTTATTATTGTTGTTGTTGTTGTTGTTGTTGTTGTTGTGGTGGTGGTGGTGGTGGTGGTGGTGGTGGTGGTGGTGGTGGTGGTGGTGGTTACTGTTGTCATTGAGTGAACACGTGACTCAAAAGCACCTGGTCAGTATTGAGTGGCCTTTAAATTCAGAACACCTGTTGATTTCATCCTTCCCTCTTGACACCTGTGGCTCTCTAACTCCCCCCCCCCACACACACACACACAGGCGGCATATACCAGGAGGAAACATGAGACCACCCCCACCACCACTACTACCACTACTACTTTTACTACTACTACTACTACTACTACCAACTAACATCAAAAGTGAAACTGCGAATCTAATATACAGTAAACACTTAACACAGCTACTTCAATATAACGAGGAGGAGGAGGAGGAGGAGGAGGAGGAGGAGGAGGAGGAGGAGGAGGAGGAGGAGGAGGAGGAGGAGGAGGAGGAGGAGGAGGAGGAGGAGGAGGAGGAGGAAGAGGAAGAGGAAGAGGAAGAGGAAGAGGAAGAGGAGACGAAGAGGAAGAGGAAGAGGAGAAGGAGAAGGAGACGAATGAAGAAGAGAAACAAATGATAACAGGTCTCTCTCTCTCTCTCTCTCTCTCTCTTATATACCCAGCCACGAGAGAAAAATGCACTTCAAATCTTTCTCCACCACCACCACCATCACCATCCCTCATACCCCTCCATAAATAGTCATCAGATACGCACCATCATCTTTTTCTCGACACCTTCAGCTCATCAAACACCGGTGCTTTCTTTACAAACGACTGAACACGGACTATGAGAGGACAGGGAGAGTTGGGAGGGACTGGGACGAGCTGAGAGAGGTTGGGAGGAACTGGATAGAGTTAGAAGAGTGTTTGGGAGAGACTGGGAAGAGCTGGGAGTGACTGGGAGGAACTGGGAGAGATTAGAAGGTGCTGGTAGAGTAATGGAAAGGTTAGGTTAGGTTGTGAGGAACTGAGAGAGACTGTGAGAGGTTGGGAGGGAATAGGAGGTATTGGGAGAGACTGGGAGGAGCTGGGAGAGGTTGGGAGAAACTGAAAAGAGTTAGAACAGGTTGGGAGGAACTGGGAGTGACTGGGAGAGGTTGGGAGGGACTGGACAGAGCTAGAAGAGGTTGGGAGGGACTGAAAAGGACTGGAAGGAGCTGGGAGAGGTTGGAAGGTGCTGGTAAGGTACTGGATAAGTTGAGAGAGGTTAGGAGGGACTGAGAAAGACTGTGAGAGGCTGAGAGGAATTGGGAGTGAGCTAGGAGAGGTTGGGAGGGACTGAAAAGATCTAGAAGAGGTTGGGAGGAACTGGGAGGAACTGGCAGGAGCTGGGAGAGGTTAGAAGGGGCTAGAAGACTGACGGAAAGGTTGAGAGGGGTTGAGAGAGACTGGGAGGAACTGGGATGGGTTGGAAAGGGCTGGATGAGTGACGGGAGGGTTTGGAGAGAATGGGAGGGACAAGGAGGGACTGGGAGAGGTTGGGAGGGACAGGAAGAGGTTCGGAAAAGCTGGGAGGGATTGTGAAGGACTGAAAGAGGTTAAAAAAGACTGGAAAGGATTGGGAGGGACTGTGAGAGGTTGGAAGGGTTTAGTAGAGCTATAAAAAATACTAAAAGGGGCTGGGAGGGGCTGGGAGGGGCTGGGAGGGAGTCACCATCGTCACCACACATAGACGAGGCTGCCTGGTGCTTCTCACTCGCCCACACAGCAAAAGAAGTCTCATTAAAAGGTCATACATTCATTTTTCCCCTCCATAACTTCCACTGCAAAGTTTTCCTGTCGATTTCCTGCCTCACGTGGGCGAAGCAGAGGAACAGAACCGCTAGCAAACACTGGCTGAAATGCATCTTTTGCCGCGCCTGTCCTCACTTCCCTCTCCTCTCCTCTCCTCCCTCTCCTCCCCTCCCTTCACCTCACCTCTCCTCTCATTCGTGTGCGTGTGCGTGTGTGTGTGTGTGTGTGCGTGTGCGTGTGCGTGTGCGTGCTATCTCATACTCATTGTCAGGAGGAAATAAAGGGATAATGATATGACTAACAGAAAAACAACAACAAAAAAAGAAAAATAATACTAATCAATGCAATAATTATCGAAGCTTTTCTTTTTTTCTCAGTCTTTATTTCATCCATTAATCAATTCATCGCGACATTTCTATACAAAAGCACACTATTATAATTTTTAAGTTCATATATATGCTCTCTCTCTCTCTCTCTCTCTCTCTCTCTCTCTCTCTCTCTCTCTCTCTCTCTCTCACCATGGTTTAAATCCCTCTTATTTAATCCATCAATCAATCCATTTCTATACAAAACACAACATAATTCTCTCTCTCTCTCTCTCTCTCTCTCTCTCTCTCTCTCATATCAGCATTCCCCCACACCGGTGCCAAGATACAAGGCCCGTCTTATCCTAGAAAGCCGTGGTGTGTGCCCTCGTTCCCAGCCCCGCGACGCCCCTCAAGGCACACCACCACTAATCCCGCCGTGTCACGCTGCCTCGCCTTCCTTTGACACAAGCTAATCCGCGACAAGGAAGGGAAAAAATGTTAAATGAACGGAACTTTTCAACATGTCCTCCTCCTCTCTCTCTCTCTCTCTCTCTCTCTCTCTGGTTCGTTCGTTAGTTCGTTATATTCTATGCTTTTCCTAACTAGTCCTCTTCTTTCTTCTTCTTCTCCTCCTCCTCCTCCTCCTCCTCTTCCTCTTCCTCTTCCTCTTCCTCTTCCTCCTCCTCCTCCTCCTTCTTTTCCTCTTCCTTCTTCTTTCCAGCTTGTTATTTTCTATGTTCCCTGACACTTTTCCCTCCTCCCCCTCCTCCTCTTCCTCTATAATATTTTCTCGTACCTTCCTCCTCCTCCTCCTCCTCCTCCTCTATAATTCTCTCTCGCACCCTCTCCTCCTCCTCCTCCTCCATCTTTATTTTCGCAACCTTACATATGTCACCCACCTCTTCCTACTCCATTTCCTCTTCCTCTTCCTCTTCCTACTTCATCATCTCCTCCTCCTCCTCCTCCTCTTCCTCAAACATATCAATCACCACTATAGTTACACCACCTCCTCCTTTTCCTCCTCCTCCTTCTCCTCCTCCTCCTCTTCCTTCCTCATCACACTTCTCTCCCCTGCACAGCGACCACCACCACCACCACCACTCACACTCCCCCTCTCTCTCTCCCTCCACGTCGCTTCTCTTCCCATTTTCTATTTGTCACGCGTAGAAAATGGAGAGACGCGGGAAATTTAACACCTTTCAGAGAGAAGCACACACGCAGTTTTGTTTACTCTCTCTCTCTCTCTCTCTCTCTCTCTCTCTCTCTCTCTCTCTTGGTAATAGGTACAGTCTCGTGATTACTTTTTGGTGTGTTTCGTTTCTTTTTTCGAGAGTTCACGTGTGCTGGGGAAGTTTTCGTATTTTTCTTCTTTCCTTTTCGTGTTTGTGTTTTTTTTTTTTCTTCTTCTTTCGGGGACTTGGTGGTGGTGGTGGTAGTGGTGGTGGTGCAGAAGAATTAGGATGCGTGTATGTAAGTTAGGTTAGGTTAGGATTTGGATAGGTTTGGTTTGAGTTTGGTTTCGTTAGGTTGGGTTGGGTTGGTTGGGTTTGGTACACGAAACACAATACACGGAATTTAGAATGAAAGAATATAAACATCAACTCTCTTCTTTCAAATCTTCCAACAGCCGTACTTAAAACAAACAGGAAAAAAAAAAAAATCAAGACAAGAAATAAAAAAAAAAAAGGTAGGTTAAGAATGAAATAATATACATCAACTCTCTTCAGAAGCCTCCACACTTACCTAGCGGAGAAGATGGTGGCGAGGGCGTTGAAGCAGCCGTCAGCCACCTCAGGCGCCGCGGTGTAGCATCTGTCCACCACCCAGTCCAGCACCGCCCCTGAGTCCGGGTTGAACTCCAGCAGCAGCACGATGGTCTCCTGGGCCAGGGCGTAGATCTGGCCGGGGCAGGGTAAGGGAAAGGGAAGGGTCAGTGGTGGTGGTGGTGGTGGTGGTGGTGGTGAGGTGAAAAGTTTTGATGGGGTGAGGAAAATATATGTGTGTGTGTGTGTGTGTGTGTGTGTGTGTGTGTGTGTGTGTGTGTGTGTGTGTGTGTGTGTGTGTGTGTGTGTGTGTTTACTACTACTACTACTACTACTACTACTACTACTACTACTACTACTACTACTACTACTATTATTACCACTACTACTACTACTAACAAATACTAACTAATAATTACATAAAAATCACTACTTTTCTTTATATAATACTAAAACTACAAGTAGCTACTGCTACTATAACATTACTAATACCATCTTTTAAAGAAAATACTACTAATAATAATAATAATAATAATAATAATAATAATAATAATAATAATAAATGAATAAAGAAATACATAAATAATAATAATATAACGAAACAATACCTACACAATCTTTAAATAACAACTACAACTACTACTACTACTACTATAACTACCACCACTAATACTACCATTATTATCACTAAGACTGATAGCAATACCGCGACTAACAATAATAATAATAATAATAATAATAATAATAATAATAATAATAATAATAATAATAATAATAATAATAATAATAATAATAATAATAATAATAATAATAATAATAATAATAATAATAATAATAATCACTGCCATTAACAACTAATTACCACAATGAACAATACACGCATTTCTTCTTTTCTCTGAGGATTAACAGCGATAATTGGCAGAAAACACAGCCATTTCTAAAACACAAAGCACTCAATCAGCCTCTCTCTCTCTCTCTCTCTCTCTCTCTCTCTCTAAGAGAGAGAGAGAGAGAGAGAGAGAGAGAGAGAGAGAGAGAGAGAGAGAGAGAGAGAGAGAGAGAGGGGGGGGAGGGTCTTGCTACATAATCATAGAGAAGACTGGTATTTTCGAATTTCGACAAAGAAGTGTTGGAAATATGATAGTATGACAGGAGCTTAATATTCTCTCTCTCTCTCTCTCTCTCTCTCTCTCTCTGAAGATGACGATATTAAAGAAAAATTATCACGAAAATAATAACTATAAACAGCTTTTCATTTATCAATCTAATAATAATAATAATAATAATAATAATAATAATAATAATAATAAATAAAATAACTTCTAACACACACTCAAACACACACACACACACACACACACACACGAGGGTTTATCCAACACAACACAACACAACACAGGAGTTAGCTAGCAACTACACAACACTGCACGCCACACAGCATCATCACAGCAAAACGAGGGTCGCTTCTCATGCTGGCAACGGTGACACCCGCAATCCGAAACTTCTGCCCCACCTCCACTAGTTTCAATAGGCCCTAATTGAAGTGACGCGGGTTTCTAAAGTTGGGTTCACATGTGTCAATATGCGACTGAAATTGCAAATCGGTAAAGTTTCCGACTGAAAATGTAGTGCCCAGATGTAGAGAAGATGGTGGAGCTCGTGAAGAGAAAAAAAAAATCTGGGACCATAAAAATTTATAGCTAAAGCAAAAAAAAAAAAAAAAGCTTACGCAAATCTGCCTTCTATGACATGGCTGCCACTCACCAAGAACCGTTTCCTTCTATTTTTTGTTCTTCTTACGAAGAATATAAGGCCAGCCAAGAGCAACCAAAAAAAAAAAAAAAAAAAAAGGCCCACTTGAGTGCTGGTTCTCTAAAAGATAAGTAAAGAGTTTGCCAAAATTAGGGAGCAAATGTCTTGATACCTCCCTCTTAAAAGAAGACAAGTCGTAGGAAAACGGAAATACCGAAGCAGGGGGGAATTCCAGAGTTTACCAGAGAAAGGTATGAATGATTGAGAGTAGATACTGGTTAACTCTTGCGATAGCGAGTTGGACAGAATAGGGATGAGAGGAAGAAGAAAGTCTTGTGGTAATTACCATGATCAGTAGAGCAGTTAGCATGAAAATAGCGATAAAAGACAGAGATGCAACATTTCGGCTGTGAGAAAGAGGCTGACGACAGTCAGGGTACATAGTGTTGTTGGAGGTGAGGATTGAATACTTGTGATGATTTAATCTGATCGTCACTGGAGGAATACATTTTGTTGGGTAGATGTTTGTTTATGTTCACTTCCCGCCAGCCAGCCAATACTTTCCAGTCGTTATGTGTGAACGTGTTCCAACTAGATGGACTCTGTCGATACTTCTAATGACTTGCAATTTCAGTCGCATATTGACACGTGTGAACCCGCCTGTTTGTTTTTTTTTTTTTTAATGGTTGCAGACTGATTAACAGTTTTTTTTATATTATCAACAGGATAAACGCTTTCAATAACCTGTCTATTGTTTCTGTGGCCTTGGAAAATAGTCGTGGTGGGAGAGCAGTGTTTCTGAATATATGCCTGTAATGCACTCACTCCCCCCCCCTCCCAGCCCTCCTCATCCCTGCCACGCTATTTCACCACATGCACCAGTCTAGTCACACAGGTCACCACAAGCCAAGGCATGTTAGGTCATTAGAGGAGTCTTCATATTTACAAACTCAAATACTGGTCGTTCTGCATTTTTCTTTTCTTTTCGTTTAGTTCCAATCGTAATGCATGCTTTGTTTTCTATTGGTATTCTCAACTAAAAATGTTTGGTTGTTAGATAATCTATTTGTAGTTTATATCCGTGTACTATTCTAGGTTCCGATTTTTTTTTTTTTTTTTTTTCAATTTCATATATCTTTCATTACTTGTTGATCTTTTCACCATATTTGTTATTTTATTTTCAACACAGACGTTCAAGGAAAATAAAAATGGCAGAACTAAGGACACCAAAACTCCATGGTAAATACTACCCACTCACGAAAGACTAACAAAAACTCATTACAAAGATTTGATAGTTATTCTTTGCTCACATTCCTACATGCAGCACCATCACCATCACCACCACCATCACCACCACGCCATGATTGCTTCCCTTCAACTCTCACAATCAACCTTTATCACTGCATCATTTCAGTCATTGATCGAAGGATGAAAGGTACATTAATTATACCCACATCCCCTAAACTCAACTCTTTCTTTTATGTCTATTAATCTCCTCCTTTTCTCTTTCTTCCCCCTCATTTTTTTTATTCACCTAATTTTCTCTCCTTCCCTCATTTTTCTCTCTTTCCTTTCCTCATCCTTATTTTCTATTCACCTCCTTTTCCCTCTTTCCCTCCCCTCTCCCCTCCTTTTCTTTCCTCTCCTTTCTCTTCCCATTCCCTCCTCTCTTACTCATTCTCTACGTAACTCTCTGACTGTCACTTAATCAGCCGTCCAGTTAATGAGTGAACCCAAGCTTTATCATAAATTTATCCTCAATAATAAGTAAGAATTAAAGGACAACACACACAACACACACAACACAACACAACACACACACACACACACACACACATAGACACACCAGCACTCCCTACACAGACAGACAGACAGACACACATGCAAGCACACAGCAGAAGAGGGAGTGTGCATGTGTGCATTCTACTCACCTTTTTCTTAACCTACAGTGAGAGGCAGCGAGCAGGGAAGACACAGAGAGACAGAGTCAACACCGCGTAATATGGAGGCACAGCAGGACCCTCACCCAACACCCCACTACGCTCACCCCTGCCTGAGCTGCCATACACCCCACCGACACCCCTGTGCTGAGGTGCCTATAGGTGGGTCAGTGGTGCTGTCTTTCTTTCCACAAGGCACACAACACAATATAGATGGTGAATCATGTTTCTTAACCTTTTCACTTTCATGTGCAAGATTTCATAGCACTAGGGATAATGTGTGAACTCTTCAGCACCACTTACTAGAAAGAAGGGTTTAAAATTTTTTGAATTTTTAGGTGATATTGCAAGTTGTAGTGGCTGTAGAACTAGAAAAGATGTATCAGAGTGGTAAATAATTATAATAATTGAGAAATTATGTGCCAAATAGCAGTGAAAGGGTTGTAAATTATTCCTGAATTGAAAAAAATTTGTGATCAACCTTATTTTTTTTTTAAGAGTAAACTTGAGAGATTCTTATTCATAAATACAAACTCTGGATTCTTGAATTATGAAAACTATAACACTATTCTATATTACTTCAAAATTTTGTAAATTTGAATATGTATTTGTAGATTTGAAATCCACCTAAACTTCTTGTGTTGTGGTTCCTGTGTTGTCTTGAAAACTTCACAATTCTTTTATGTTCCTCATCTTTATTTTGCCAATCTGCCACACATCTCTACTCTTTGTCCAAATTGCATTCTACTTTGTGCCTTGTGCTCATGAGACACATTTTCTAGACCAATTATTAATACAATTTTATTCTCTTCTTGTGTCCATTAACACTTTCACTGACACAACACTGACACCAGCAGTGACAAGAATAGGCCACTATTTTCTCAAGGCAGTGTGGATAAGATATATCCTGTGATAAAGAGCATCACACACTACAGATGGCCTGACCTGGGGTATTAAGGAAGGCTCCACTATACCAATACACCTCACACAAGAATATCAATGGAAATTACTGAAAAATGAGAAGATTTAAGAAAGATTGCCTACTGTCCTGTTCTGATATACCAAAGAACTAAACCTTCAAATTTCTTGACTCTGATGACAAAAGGCTGAGGCTGAGAGGAGCTACTGAGATTCAAGGGAAAAAACTGAGGATTCAAGACTGAGAAGGAAAAACTCTACATCACAACAGCAACCGAGATTGTGGTGATGACACGGGACAAGATCTGCCTCCCTGCCACCACCACACTTGCCACATCCAATTCACTTCATCATCACCACCACTATCACTTATTACTCTCAAATATCACCACCACAACCATCTCCCTCTCCATCATCATCACCACAAGTACCACTCCAGCTCATCCCTCTCATGCATCTGTCACCACCTCAATGACCACCTCAATTATCATTACCATCTACACCACCACCACCACCACCACCACTGCACCATGCAATACTCATAGAAAGAAGTCTGTTAAAGAAATATTTCATCTTAGCTCTGGAACAAAAGTTGCTTGTCATTCGTGTTTCAATTAACTTTCAATACTGAATCTTCACTTCCACATCAAAACTCTGCAACCAAGATTCATCACCAGTGGTCACGATCTTGAGGAATCAAGTCACCACAGCTGTACTGGCCTAGGTATCTCCTGTACATTCTCAAGGCGTTGCAGTCTGACCATACATTTCACTGCCACCTCTGCACACGTCTGCACAGCGAGTGGAGAATCAAACCCAGTCACAAATTTATCAAAAAAAAAAGAAAAAGAAATTCCATGATTATACTGCCAACTTGGTCAATAATATTTTAACTTTTAACTCAATGACAGCCAAAACAAGCATAAAGTCCAACCATCTTTAAACTGATCCTATTATGAGATCCCACGGCATCAATGGTCAAAGCTGTTGATTCTGTGAAAAATAAGATCCAATACTTTTTAACAGACCTCAAACTATCACCACTATCACACCACACCACCTCCACCACCACCACAAGACAGCACTCCCAAAACAACACAACCACAAGCATGTACGTAACTGCTCTTCAATCACTAACACAAAAATCCAGACCCTTCCATTCCTTACTCAACCACAAAGACCAGGCAATCATCACCACTACCCCAACCACAACCATGACTACCTCACATCATCACACAAACCACAACACTACTCTCTCTCACTCTCAATCTCACTCTCACTCTCTCTCTCTCTCTCTCTCTCTCTCTCTCCTTTTCATCATGGGAGCCGAGGAGAGCATCAAGCCACTGGTACACGGGCGCCTCGTCTGCCAGGAGCTGTGGGTCAAAGGCAGGGCCACAGCACAACACTGAGCTGGCCGCCTGCACAGCACACAATTCAAACTCTGAGGGTTGTGCCACACTTCCACCGCTGCTGCTGCTGCCACTGCGTCCTGTGTCTCCCGCCTGTGAAATGATAGGAGGAAGGATGGGAAGCAAGAGGTGGAAGGGAGAAAGGTAGAAAGGAAGGAAAGATAAAAGATGATAAAAATTTCAATACACCACAAAAATTAAATATCTAGTATCACTGAAGTATGTACAGTATATCAACACTACACAGGCAACACACGCACACACACTTACCTTGAAGCCAAAAGGAACACCAAAAATGCCACTCCATGAGGTAAACAGGTAGAAGAGAGACTTGCGTAGAGAGCGTGGCAACAAGGTCTGTCTCTGCTCCACTGGTGGGGAGAGATAGAGCAGGAAGCATGACACTAGTAGCACAGTGGAGGTAAAAATGACAGAAACTAATATGCAAAGGAAACATAACTCAAAATATTATAAAATGTTGTGCATCCCTGTCACTGTCATGTATAAGTAAGGCTTTTTGTCATATATCAGTAAAATGAATTACATGCATTTCTAGCCTAACCCTTTATTTCCTCACTCATATCTTCATCATTTATCTCACCTCTACAATAATTGAAACCATGTACATGTAGTTGTGTAGTCATAAATACTCATTTTATTTTATTTTCATAATCTCCTTCCTTCTGCACTACCACAAATCTCACCACAACACTTGGAAAGCCAACAAGTGACAGACATAGCAGTGAAGAGCAGGACAACTTACAAGAAAAAGTGGCAATGAGCTTGCGGACAAACTCGCAAAAGTGTGTCTTGATCTGCAGGAGTGTGTTGTCCTTGTCGGTCTCCCCCTCCAGGTACTGCCTTGCCCCTTCCACATACTCCAGGTAACGCTTCCTCAGGGCCCCCGTGTCCCCCTCCAGCACCCTCTCACTGTGTGCATAATACATTAATTACCCTCCATCAGAAGTTTTGTAAGAAATGGTTGGATAATTTCACACTGTACAAACTTTTAAACGTCTCAGTCTATTGGCATTTTTTTCCCTGATCTTAGTAGTACAAAAGTTAAAATAAATATGAAAAACAAGGTGACAGTAAGCTTTACCTGAGAGGGAAAGTGCCCTGTTCAGCGATCATCTGGAACAGCTTCACCAGGGTGAGGCGCAACGCATCTCGCCGCCGCCGCCGCCGCATGTTCTCCTGCTTGCGGTCAATACTCTCACGGATGTATGGGAAGATCTCCTCCATCAGATCACTGTGGGTTATCAAGTCATCTCTCTCTCTCTCTCTCTCATATTCCTCTCATTTTTTTTCCATCACTGTATTTACTATCAACATATTTAAAAATCCTGTCTTGCTTTCTCCTATTCCTTTGTTTCCAGACTTATTTGACAAACTTCAAAAGCATCCCTTCCTTGCCTCCCTCAGATCCTTCACCTTTCCTTTCCTTTTTAAAGCACCAAAGCACCCTTCCTGTCTTCCTTCAGATTCCTCTCCTGTACAAAAACAATTTTTTTTATTTATCTATCTTAAAACTCTTAATTTCCCATCTTCCCTCCACCAGTCTATCAATTACACCTCTGGCTATTACACTCTTACTTTCCTACCAAACACCCACAACCCCATGCAACACAACATTTAGTCACCAAAGAACTTTGCAACAAACATTTACCATCATTTCCACAAAGTTTCTCTCTCACTACTACAATTATAAAATATTCCCTGACAACTACTTCTCTCTTCTGAATACACTTAAAAGCCTCCTCCACTGCCCTCTCCCCTTCATACCTTAAAGCAATGTGGTTGATCTTCCCGAGAGCAAGAGTGACGGCCTCCCTCATGTCCGTGGCGTCACAACGCAGCAAGGGCACCAGCAGCTTGTACAGGCATGTGGGAGAGACTGAGTAGCCTGGGTACGGGCGCTCTCCACCTCGATCTCCACCCCCTCCTGCTCCACTGTCTGGTGATGACCTGGGTGTGGTGATGGGATAGTGAGAAAGGCTGAGATGGACTGATACACCAATGTTGGACTGTATGATAAATTAATATAAAAAAACAGGAGGTAACAAGAGGAAGGCATGTAAATGACAATACTTATAAAACAAAACTAAATTCTGAAGAAATACATCAACAATGAAAATAACAAATAAAATAACAGTGATACATGCCTCAATGAGAAATAAAGAAGGAAACAAAGGATGAGACAAAGAGGAAAACATGTGAACAACAAAAGAAATACTGATAAAAAGAAACTAAAATATGAAGAGGTAAATTAATAATGAAAATAAGCACATTAAGTAAAAAAAAATTAAAATCACAAAATAGAGACAATACCAGTCCTGAAGTATCACAACAAAGCAACAAAATATAAAAACATAAATAGTTGAATAGAGAAAACACTAAAGCACAAACATATTAATAAATACACAAATAAACAAATCATACACACAGGTAATCAACAACAACAAAACGATATCAAATAACAGAATTTTAACCTCTTCAATACCATGAGATGTTTTAATATTCATTGTGCTTACTATTCAGTGATTTTATACAGCTTCAGAAACTTATGTGGGGATTAAAATAGTGAAGATTCTGGCTCCATAGACCCTTCCTAATAGAAATAAAATTGTCTAATCATTCCAAAAAATCATGGTAAAAATGCGTCCCAGTACTGAAGGGGTTAAAAATCACACCAGAAAACAACAAATACCAAAAGATTAAGTAAAATAAACCAACAAAAATAAAAAGACACTGAAAAGTAAACATATTGACAAAAACACAAACATGGCAAACAAAATAATGATAAAAAAGTAAAAAGAAAGTCAACTACCACAAATAAAACAAAACACACACACACCTACACACACCAATAACAACATAAAAGACAACTTCCATAACTCAGATAAAAAAGAAAAAACACACACACACACACACACAAATACAACAATAAAACAAACAAATAAACAAAAGCATCCGTAAACACCACCACCAGCACCACCACCCACCCTAAACTGATGTCAGGGGAGGCACACCGCACGATGGGGGTCTTGGTGATGGCCGGCACAACTCGACACGCCAACACCACATAGTTGCGCCAGAGGTTCATGTAGACGTCGCGTTCACTGATGGGCTTCTTGACCTGCGTGGCGCTACGGAGCAGAGAAGCGCGGTTGTCGTTGGGAGGCCTGGCCGGGAGGAAGGAAGGAAGGCGCTTGTGTCTGTCGCTTGTCTGCTGAGGCGAAGTGTGGCTACATGCAAGGCAGCAGTGGGGAGGAGGGGCAAGGCAGGGAGATAGGATAGGATAGAAAGAGAGAGGAGAGGCAGAGAAGGAATGAGGAAGGGGAGTAAGGAAGGAAAGGTAAGATAGGACAGTATAGGATAGAATAAAAAAAAAAAAAAAAATAGGTGGGAGGAGAGGCATGGAAGGAGTGGGAAAGGGGAGAAGTAGGGAAGAGTAACATAAAGACAGGATAGGATAGAAAGGGAGAGGAGAGGCAGGGAAGGAATGGAGAAGAAAAGAAGTAGGGAAGGAGTGGTGACGATAAGGTAGAAGAGGAGAGGAGAGGAGAGGAAAGGAAGACAGAAAAGAGAGGAGAAGAGGAGGAAAACACCAAGAGAGAGAACAGGTGGAAAGACACAAGAGGTGAAGGAGGGAGGAAAAACTAGGAAAGGAAGAACCAGGAGAGGAAAGAAGAGGGCAAGAAAGATAGAGCAGATAAAAAAAGCAGGAAAAGACAAAAGGAGGAATAAAACAATACGGATAACAGATCAGCATTAGGAGATAGAGGAACAGGAGGAAGAGAGAAAAAACGCACAAGAAAAAAGATGATAAACAATAGCCAATCAACCAATCAAGAGGAGTGAGATATAAGAAAAGAAAAATTAGAATCAAGAATTAACACACACACAGGAAGGTAAGGAAGGAAAAGATACAGGACAGAAAAAGATCAGTACAAAGCACATACATCGGCAGTACATGAAGACAAAGCATTAGGAGCATACAAAAATAGCAGATGTTTATGGCACATACTTGGGAGGATGGAAATGGCTCCAGATGAATAAACAACAACAAAAGCTCAAGATAATATATAATAAATCAAAATAAAGGGCAATCAAAGCATATTTGTTAAAAAAATAAAGAAATAAAGAAAAAGAGATGGCAATGACAGCTTATCATGAGTATATAAAGATTACATGTAAGAAAAAAAATTAACTAGCAATCAAAAAGCAAGTAGAGAGATGATGCTAACAGCAAGTATACTTAAGCTTCAGTACGGGGAGAGGGAGGTAACCAACTGGGAATCAAAAAGCAGATAGGCACTTGTCCTGTGTGACTCTGGTGGTGTGATAAGCAGAGGGGTGAGGGGTGAGGGGGTGCTCTGTTCTGTAGTACTGGTGTGGGTGGTGTGAGGTGTTGTGGGGATAGCTAGACAGGTGGGGGAGGGAGAGACTATATGGGGTGGAATAGGTAACTGACAGTACTGTTGAATTAAACAGAATTGGATAGTGGTATATAAATAAATTCTTACTCTATTTACAAGCTACACTATATCTAACTGACTACTTCCTGCACTGTACCTCTGGTAATTCAGTAATAATAGTAAGGGAAACACAAAATTGCCCAGGGTGATGCAAAATGTTATGTACAAGAAACATGGGCACATCCTACACTAAAGTTAGGAACATAAAGGTGGCTTGAAAAAGTTAAGCTTTAGGGCCATGAGTGAGTGGCAGAGACTCAGGTGATGCAACACAACACAACATACAGGAAACTAAAACTAAAGGGACTCAATGAAACAAACTCAGGAGCCATGACTCAAGATAGTGAGTGTCTGCAGTCCTGAGGCAGAAACAGGTTAGGGTCTAGGGTCTCACGTTGGGTCCACCAAGGAGTAGAGGGAGGTGGCACGGGTGTACACGATGGGCCAGGCGTGGCTCACGGCTTGGGGACAGTCGGTGAGCACTCGGCCAGGCACCACAAAGCCACAGAGCACCAGCGCCCACACATCCTCACTCACTAGATGCTGCTGACTCACACTCTTCATGCCGCTCTCCTCCACAAACCCTGAAAGGAGTGCAGATGGTGATCCTCTATGTAAGTGTTAAGGCAACAGTAAACACAATCTAAAAGGCGACAAACAGTAAACACAATCTAAAGAAAGGAGAGTATTGGTCAGGATAACAGTTAATACAACCTAGAGAAAGGATATTGTTACTCACTGATATCTTATCCTGCCAACTTATCCTTCTACTACTTTTGTCATTACTAATATTTCACCATGATGTGGAAAAATACACACCCACTTTGGAAGAAGGTTTAAGGACATGACATTCTCAGTACATTGAAGATCTGTGCTAAACAAAAACATACAAACAAATGAAAGACCCTGATAACAAACACAATGAGAGGAGAGATGGCAGTCAGGGATAAGAAACACAATATCACCAAACTCCTTATTACACTCAGATCACTATAAATACAAGTAAATAAAACAGCCAGCAACCTTCCCCTACTAGCTTACCTCCAGTCCAGACAGAGGAGCTGCGGTCAGCCAGCCACTGGAGGTCAATGCTGGTGGTGGCGGCAATTGCTGACCGCTCTCCTGGGGGCAACAAGGTCAGCACCCCCTCCACCACAACGCCACACCACCTGCACCACACACACACAGGACGAGTTAAAGTCACGAGTGGAAAGAATAGGGTGAGAATGTTCCATATCTTATTGTTCACCTATAAATTACTTTAGCTTAATGGCGCGCGTACGCACGCACGCACGCACGCACGCACGCACGCACGCACGCACGCGCGCACACACACACACACACACACACACATACACACACACATACACTGCACCATGGAAGACAAGGCAAAACACACACACACACACACACACACACACACACACACACACACACACACACACACACACACACACACACACACACACACACACACCGCTTTGAAGCTACGCTATTTGTCGAGTGGTTTAAAGTTACCTACATGTCACCATGATACCCAGTTTCTAGGTGGTTACACCAAAGATGCGCTTGGGTGTTGATATGGGCCCTTACATGGGCACCACTATAAATGAAGTTGCCTGCGCCACTAATGGGCGAAAGCTTAACTGCGTTTCCCATATATACTCTTCAAGTAAGCTTACAGGTGCTATAGGCTATAATGTAAAAAAAATAATTAATTAATCAAAAAATTAAAAAAATAAAAAACGCGCGCGAATACACACACACACACACACACACACACACACACACACACACACACACACACACACACACATCACATCACATCACATCATATCACATCACATCACATAGGATCGGTCGCTACGAGCTCTTTCCGTAAGGGAAAGGCTGGCTGGGTAACCAATAGACGACCGTGGTGAATAACACATACACATCACATCACATCACATCAATCACACACACACACACACACACACGAACGCGCACGCACGCACGCACACACACACACACACACACACACACACACACACACACACACACACGCACGGGTGGAGATATTTGGGTGTGTCTCCTTTCACGTGTAGCCCCTGTTCACCTAGCAGTGAGTAGGTACGGGATGTAAATCGAGGAGTTGTGACCTTGTTGTCCCAGTGTGTGGTGTGTGCCTGGTCTCAGGCCTATCCAAAGCGGAAATAATGAGCTCTGAGCTCGCTCCGTAGGGTAACGTCTGGCTGTTTCGTAAGAGACTGCAGCAGATCAAACAGTGAAACACACACACACACACACACACACACACACACACACACACACACACACACACACACACACACACTAATAACAATGTATAAGATAGTAAATGATATTGAAAAGATAGACAAGGAAGACCTGGTGCTGTTGACAGAAGATGGAAGGACAAGAGGACATGAAAAGAAGATCAGTGTGAGAAGGATATTGGAAAATAGTTTTCCACACAGAACGGTGGAAAAATGGAATGCATTGGATAATGAAGTTGTTACAGCACATAATCTGCATGACTTTAAGGAAAAATTAGATAAATGGAGATATGGAGACAGGACACTATGAGCCCCACTCGAACCCAGTACAATAAAACTAGGTAAATACACACACATCACATTACATCATATCACCACACACACACACACACACACACACACACACACACACACACACACAGCCACCCACCAATCCTCACAACCTCGGGCCGGGCGCCAGCAGGTATCGTTCTGGGTTCAGCTGGGATGCTCCCCTTTTAATATGGAAAGACAAGGCAACGCGCGCGCACACACACACACACACACACACACACACACACACACACACACACACACACACACACACACACACACACACACACACACTCGGGCCGGGAGTTGGGCGGGGTTCTTAGTCCAGGCAGGAGGGGCTCCCCCCTTGATGACGTCACACATATACGTTAACGTAAATCATTTTGAAAATGAGGATTCCCAAAAGGGCAGCTGGAAACGAATGCCACAAAAATTCTGACTTGTTATCAATTGAAACTAATTTCTAAAATATAAAATTATTGCCGAACTGAGGAATAAAAAGAATATTTTTAAAAACATATTAAATAAAGTGTTAGAACTTTGACTTGCTTAGAAACAATTCCAAAGCCCACCAGTTTCATTCAACAGGATCGATAACGTCTTCTAAAAATTATGACTATCATTTCAATACATCAAAACCTGGCAACAAGCCGAATTAGAAAAATAAATATATTAGAATTGACGTGTTTTACAATATTAACAGCACTACAAATCACTCTTAAGGTCCACGTATTTAATTCATCAGGAACCCTGCACACTTTTTCCATCATAAACTATTCTTTGAAAACACAAACACTTCGCTAAAACCTCAAATAAAAAATCACTAATAGCGGGGGCAAAAATTTTCAGGTATTTTCACCCTCATATTTAAGCCCTAAACACACTCTAAATCACCGTGTTTCACTCAACTCAAGCATGGA
Organism: Portunus trituberculatus; assembly: GCF_017591435.1. Taxonomy (NCBI): domain Eukaryota; kingdom Metazoa; phylum Arthropoda; class Malacostraca; order Decapoda; family Portunidae; genus Portunus; species Portunus trituberculatus. Next base: position 1,573,446 of record NC_059263.1, on the reverse strand, counting down.
AAACACGTAAAACATAACGAACTATCATAAGAAACCCTTACAAGGCACTTCTGACTCGAAATAAATGAAATGAGACAAATATGTATATAATCGTGGAAGTCAATGATCTGTGACCGGCAAAGCATTTGGGGTGATGACGTCACAGCACAGAGTCCCGGCCTGCTTCCCCTCACTGAGCCTCCATAACAAGTAATTCAGACAATTGCAGATATATTTCAACAACTGACATGAAAAATTATGGCTATGGATCCACTCTGTGATCTATCAGTTATGTAATGAGTGAGAGATGAGGCAGATAATAGCTGAGAGAGAGGCAGCGGGGCAGATTGGTTTGTTGACGTGTATCGAAGGCTTACATTATTGTTTGTTTTAACAATCTGCAGGTGTTGGTTCACTGATATGTTGTCCCGGAGGTTACCAACGTTAGGTTATGACATGGCAGCACAGTGAAATGATGAGTTACACCAATATATTACTTACGTTAGCCAAAGACTGTTTGGTGGCAGCTCTCCGTGTCACTAGCAGGCACCCACTCACACACCGCTGTCCGCTTTTGTCCTCAGCAATGTACAAATAGTTACCCTCTGATTACTGAGAGGCTACAGACACTGTTCTATTCGTTTCTATCACTATAACCAGTAACTTCGTCTTCACCTCTCTCACCGCCAGCGCTTTGTTTTGCCACGCTGCGCTGGGTGGCCAGTGCAGCAGAGGCTGCAGCAGAAGCTAAATTCATGAACAGGTCGTGGGAACACGCAACCAATTTGTACGGGACGCGTTCGGCAATAATATTAAGATTAATTTGCCAGATTCAACACGTTTACAATAATATCTTTACATATGTATATATATGATATATCAGCAAATAGGTACACAGTAGCTACACTCACGTATGTATTTACCTATTTGTGTATTACAGGGCCCGAGCTAAGCTCTCTGTGGCCTG